>NW_027185612.1:1199411-1200430 GCF_028583685.1 Petaurus breviceps papuanus | reverse complement strand
CTCTCTCTCTCTCTCTCTCTCTCTCTCTCTCATGATCAGTATTCATATATATTCTGAACTGTAATAAAAGTATTATACTCTCTCTTATTAGATCCTGTCCCTACCCAAGGGAAAAAGACATATCCTGTCCTTCCTTTTAAGGAATAAGTCCCCCTTTCTCACTCCCAAGCTATACACATTCAATAACTAAGCCACCTTGGACCAATGGCTATTAAATATTTTTATAACAATTTCAAATAGCGTGAAGGATAAAAGCTAGCAACTGAGGGGACCAACTGTCTAAAAGGCAGGTGCATGGAATACAAGTCATAAGGAAGAAAACTGTCTTTTTTCTCCTCTTATCATCCCCCCCATCCCCTCAACAACAGAGTTGAAAAGGGCAACAGAGATTAGTTTAGGTTGGTATGTGGAGAGCAGCCCACCTAACCAACAAGAGAGAATATAAAAGAAAGTGTTAGGGACCAAGTGTACCCCTATCAACTAACTCCTCCATGATCTCTTCGTTCCACTCACAACCAATCTAATCTGGTCTGGTCCAGTACCCACTCTACTCTCATCCATGTCTCAGGCTCCATAACCTCAATTCTGTCTGCTGGTTGTTGGCCAATAGACATTATGAAGCTCCTTGATTAGACTATTCCAGAAGTCCCAAGTTTTATCCATATCTCTAGTTTCTTCAGAATAGCTACTTTCCTTCTTGGAGTACATTAGGTTCAAAATCACAGGCACTTCAGGAACTCTGGGTAATGGCTGTCTGCCTACAGACAAGTCCTCTCGGTATCTCAGGTTTCCAAGGTAACACCTCTAGGTAACATCAAAACCAGAGTTACATTCATAAACATTCATAATAATCCCTGATCTCTCTAAATCCCAAGATTGCGATAAGGTTCCAAGGTACCAAAGCATTTTGAAAAGGAAAAAGAGCTATTCAAATAGGAAGTACTTTGACTATGATTGTAAATTGATACAAGCCATATCTACTGGAACCAATACCCCCTCAGGAAAGAATTGACTAAGCT
>NW_027185612.1:1191428-1199011 GCF_028583685.1 Petaurus breviceps papuanus | reverse complement strand
CTCTCTCTCTCTCTCTCTCTCTCTCTCTCTCATGATCAGTATTCATATATATTCTGAACTGTAATAAAAGTATTATACTCTCTCTTATTAGATCCTGTCCCTACCCAAGGGAAAAAGACATATCCTGTCCTTCCTTTTAAGGAATAAGTCCCCCTTTCTCACTCCCAAGCTATACACATTCAATAACTAAGCCACCTTGGACCAATGGCTATTAAATATTTTTATAACAATTTCAAATAGCGTGAAGGATAAAAGCTAGCAACTGAGGGGACCAACTGTCTAAAAGGCAGGTGCATGGAATACAAGTCATAAGGAAGAAAACTGTCTTTTTTCTCCTCTTATCATCCCCCCCATCCCCTCAACAACAGAGTTGAAAAGGGCAACAGAGATTAGTTTAGGTTGGTATGTGGAGAGCAGCCCACCTAACCAACAAGAGAGAATATAAAAGAGTGTTAGGGACCAAGTGTACCCCTATCAACTAACTCCTCCATGATCTCTTCGTTCCACTCACAACCAATCTAATCTGGTCTGGTCCAGTACCCACTCTACTCTCATCCATGTCTCAGGCTCCATAACCTCAATTCTGTCTGCTGGTTGTTGGCCAATAGACATTATGAAGCTCCTTGATTAGACTATTCCAGAAGTCCCAAGTTTTATCCATATCTCTAGTTTCTTCAGAATAGCTACTTTCCTTCTTGGAGTACATTAGGTTCAAAATCACAGGCACTTCAGGAACTCTGGGTAATGGCTGTCTGCCTACAGACAAGTCCTCTCGGTATCTCAGGTTTCCAAGGTAACACCTCTAGGTAACATCAAAACCAGAGTTACATTCATAAACATTCATAATAATCCCTGATCTCTCTAAATCCCAAGATTGCGATAAGGTTCCAAGGTACCAAAGCATTTTGAAAAGGAAAAAGAGCTATTCAAATAGGAAGTACTTTGACTATGATTGTAAATTGATACAAGCCATATCTACTGGAACCAATACCCCCTCAGGAAAGAATTGACTAAGCTCCCATATCTAGAGCAAAAAAAATTTTTTGGTTGAATGAATGAATGCCCTGCTCATATGGCATATATACCTCTTGTATATCTTTTGGTTATACCACTTATTGTCAGTATTTTCCCTAAATAGTAACAACTCTTCAACCCTCATCCCATATCTTACATATGTCTGTATTATAACACAAATATATATATATACATACATATGTTTGTATGTGTGTGTGTGTGTGTGTGTATATATATATATATATATATATATATATATATATATAGAGAGAGAGAGAGAGAGAGAGAGAGAGAGAGAGAGAGAGAGAAAGAGAGAGAGAGAGTGTTTCCCTAAGCTGTAAGTACACATACCACTTACTGACCCAACCCCACTGCTGATCTACATAGAAGCTTTTTGACCTTCTCCATTTTGGACCTGGTGCTCCCCATATTGTCATTAGACTTACACTTGATAAACTTCAGCTCTAATGCAGCTTAGAATTTTAGAACTCAATTGATCCAACAACCTCAGTCTCCCATAGTAACAGGGATTACAGGCTTGTGTCATCATACCCAGCAATGAGTAATTCTTAATTCAGTGGTAAAGCAGTGGTAATTCAGAGTAAAATCGTTATCATCCATCCCAGTGGGCAGTGGGGCCAGGCTTCCTGGGGTTAGGAATGGGAAAAGAGAAAGCCCACAGTGCCTAAAGTTTTATGATTCAGAGTTGGTGGGGATATTATAGATATCTAGAAACTGAGGCCCAGGGAGGTAAAATTACTTCTACAAGGTCACACAGGGAATAAGTGGTATAACCAAATTAAGCGGGGAAGGAGAAAAACAGAAGGAAGATGAGCTACTAGAAAAGGAGGGGGAAAAGTACAGTAATCCTTCATTTGTACAATCTCCAAGTACACTGGGAACAGATTCTATAAAAGTGAGGTGAAATAATTATACTAACTTGGATTTCCAATTTTTAGCTCTCCTCCCCACTGACACCATAGAATGACATGTTTCCCACCCATGAGTTCAATCCCCCTGAGCCTTGGGTCACAGACTTCTTTGTTCCCAAATGGTCTCTCTCATCTGCTACAAATAAGATGAACATAAAGGAAGCAGCAATCCTGGCCAAAGCAGCTATACTCAGCAAGATGGAATCTCCTAGGGCTTGGGGCACCCTCCAAGGAATTGCAGTGGACAGCAGGCACTAGATAGCCTACATATACCTGCAAGTTCCATCCTTCCCATTCTCTTGGACCTCTTACCACCAACATGGACTTACTCTCTCACTTCTCCCTAGGGTTAGGGGTTGGAAAGAAGAACACAGCAGATGTGAATTCAGTGAACTGTCTGTGTACAATCTTATTACAGAGGGTATTCTGGGTTAAGGAAAAAACAATGGTTGGAATGCTGAGCCTGGCTTAGGTGAACACCTTGCCCCTCAGTTCCACAGCCATGGTTGAATGCATAAGTCTCAAGAGAGCCTTCATGGGCAAAGCTCCAGCCACAGCAAGGACAGAAATGGCATCACTGCTCCCCAGAAACCCCCGAGCATTGGGGTGGAGTAGGGGACATCCTGGCATGAGTACGCTGATGGTTAAGGAGGAAGCGAGCCTCTCGGAAACAGCGCCTGCACTGGGCACACTGGTAAGGCTTCTTGCCGCTATGGATGCGCCGATGGGTGAGCAGATTCTGTTTGAGGCTGAATCGCCGTCCACACTCAGGGCATGGGAAGGGACGCTCACCTGTGTGGGTGCGTTGGTGGACAGAGAGGTTATGCTGGATGCTGAAGGCCTTGCCACACTCAGGGCAGACGTACAAAGCCCTCCCTGATCCATTCATTCCAGCATGGGCCTTATGGTGCCGAACCAGGCTAGACTGCTGAGGGAAGGTCTGGCCACACAAGAGGCATCGGTATGCCTGTTCCTCTGCTGGGTGGTGGATAATGAGGCCCTGCTCATCGTTGGGACTCTCCTCCTCATCTGCCTCAGGAGTCTCTCCTGGTGGGGACAGGTCTGACATGGGTACTTCCAACAGCACAAGGGTTCCATTCATTAAGTCACCAACCTCTGAGGAGACAGACACAGAGAGAAAGGGCATAGGAAAATGGCATGGTTCTGACACAGTTCCAGGATGACCCCCTTCCCCAGCTAGAGGCAACATAGGAAGGGACCACATGGTGGGAAGAACATTGAATTTGGAATCAAAGAATCTGGGTTGGACTGATGGCTTACAAGTCACTTAATGGCCCTAAGCCTCACGTGCCTCATCTGTAAAATGGGGGAGTTAGACTAGGAGTCCAGCTCTAAATCTTTTAATCCTACCCCCTTGTGCTAGAGAAGAGTGGCAACCTCTCAGCAATTTATCTGCAACCAGCCTCACTTCCCATTCTTCCCCACTGCAATCAGGATAATGGATCTATAGCTAGAAGGTAACTCAGAGATGTCTTGTCCAACCTTCTAATTTGACAGACAAGTAAACTGAGTTTCTGACTTGCCCAAGGCCACACAGCTAGTAAGCCTTAGAGGAAGGATTTAAACCCATGGGAGTCCTCTAACTCCCAAATCAGCCTTCTTTCCACTGGAGTCAGCCCCTATTCCAGCCAAACTTCCTTACTCCCAGTAGAATAAGCCTTACTATTTCCCCCAACTAAAACCAAATACAACCTCTCCAAATCCCACCCATTCTTCCAGGCCCATCTCATATGGCTCCTCTTCTTCTGCCTTCTCTGACCAGTCTAGCCCAGGGAAATTTCCCTGCTTAGAACTCCTATAGAAGCCCCTGTCATTTTACATAAGAGAGCATAAGATTTAATTCTTGAGATTGTCTAGAATAGAGGTGCCAAACTCAAGGCCCTCAATAGCTTCCCCACCCACCCCCACCCCTTAGTAGATTAAAATCCAATTTGGAAATGTTTAATAAAAAAAATATATTGTAACTTAGATAATATTAATTTGTGGTTTCCTCAGTCAATATGACCTCACAGGGATCTTTTTCTATTTGAATTTAACATCACTGGCTTAGGTCAACCCCTTTACTTTACAGGTAAGGAAAGAGAACCAGAGAGAAGGGCATCCAGGAAGTAGCAAAGCCAATATCTGAATGGAGATTCTCTGATTCCAAATCTAGTGTTTTCCCACTATGCCCTTGTTGGTGTTGTTGTTGTTAATCTGGACATGTGACTCCATTGTGATGGGGAGCTCCTAGTGCAGAATCTCCCTCCCTGATGCAAGATAGTAACTCATCTGTAAGTTCTGTTCTTAGAAAGTTTCCTTTCAATTCAAGGACCACCCATGATTCCAGAGGACAGATGATGAAGCATGTTACCCAACTCCTGACAAGGAGATGATGAATGGATTCAGGCTACAGAATGAGACAAATTTTTGGATGTGGCAAATGAAGGAATTTGTTTTGCTTGACTATGCATATTTATTATGCATAAGGCCTTTTTTCCCTTTTAAAAAAAAACTAATGATGGGGGGAGACAGGAATAGAGAAAAAGTAAATTTTTGTTCATTGAAAAAATTTTAATAAATAAACTTGAAAAAAGAAAGTTTCCTAAACCATAGCAAGGTCATGTGACTTGTCCAAGGTCATATAGAGAGTACTATAGGTTTTTATAAAGTAGGGCTTAAACCCAGGTCCCCAAGCACCTTGCATAGAGCCTGGTATATTAGGTGCTTAATAAGTGATTGTGGATTGATTGCCTCCTGGCTTCAAGGCCAATCTCCCTCCATTGCATCACACTATTTTACAAATGTGCAGTAACTCTTCATTTTGTGTCCCCAGCTAGAGCCCATGTTATTATCCCTGAGGATGTTAGTGATGATGCCTTCTGTTTCTCTGTGTCCTCATACTACCAGATCATTCACTAAGGTAGTCAATAAATATTTGTAGATTAACTAAAACTAATTGTGGGATTCTTTCATTTATCATTTTGAAAACCCAAAGGCCCTTTCTTCCACAGGGTACATACTCCTGTGTAGTAAAAATACTACCTTTTTTTTATTATGTTAGCTAAATTGTGCAGTAGGAAGAGTATGGGATTTGGCATTAAGAAGGTTGAAATTCTAATCCTGCCCCAGACAAGTATTAACTGTATGACCCTAGGCAAGTCATTTAACTTGTCTGCTTCAGTTTCTTCAGCTGTAAAATAGGGATAACAATAACTTGTACTTCAGAGGGATGTGAGAATCTAAAGTTAGTGTATGTAAAACACTATATAAATGCTAGTTTTCACTAGAATTATTACATTATTAGTAAAACCCATGACATTTATAAGGTCCTTTATACTTTTTTTTTTTTTGACAGAAGAAAGCAGGGCAATTGGGGTTAAGTAACTAGCCCAAGGTCACACAGCTAGTAATGTCTAGTGTCTGAGACTGGATTTGAACTCAGGTTCTCCTGACTCCAGGGCCACTTCTCTATTCACTACACCACCTACCTGATCCTGTAACATTTTCTTTCCTATTTCAAGGCAGGCAGGGGTTATTTATCTTGGAGACTGAGTCCCAGAAAGATTCAATTCAACAAATTCAATTCAGTAAACATTTATTAAGTGGCTACTGTGTGCTAGGCCCTGGTGATACAAAGACAAAAATGACTTGTTCAAGGTAAAAGAGCCAGGACTAGAATCCAGGGCTCCCATTCCCAGCTTTCCCCTATACCACTGCTCCCCAGCCTTTCCTAGAATCAGTCAATAAACATTTATTAAGCGTCTATTATGTACCTGCCACTATAGAAGCCTGGAAGGAGGAGGCAGGTCGATAACATTTTTAGCCCCTGGAGAGGAACTGGCCACACTTGCTTCCTATCCCCAATTTCTGTGATTTAGTCCTAAAGACCAGACTCTAGAAGTTTAGGGGAAAGGGTCCTGGGCTTTTCCCCTCTATACCCACTGCAATATACTCTTACCCCTCTCCATCTTCCCACGTGTAGAGTAGGGTAGGAGGAAAAAGCAGAAATAAACTGGGGATATTTGGGAGCATCAGAGAAAGAGGGGCAGAGACACATGACGCCTTGCCTAGGCACGAAGCCAAATTCTGGGAGCAGACAGCTCCTTTTAAATGTCCCAAACCCTTCCATCGAATCAATTCCTGAACCAGAACCCATTCAGATCCCCCTGCCATGTCTCCTCCCACTCCCACCTCTGCAGCCCACATAGCAGTTTGAGGTCGTCTCTCTCACAACGTTAGTCCAAGAGCTGTTGATGATTCCAGGCTGCTGTCCCCATCTCCTGTGCCCGTCCCTCTGCCCCAAACTCACAAGCCTGGATTGCGTCCCTGCTCCTCCTCCTCCTGGCTCCGACCCCACGAGATACTGCGCTGCATGCCGGAAATACGGTAACTTTGGGAGCAAGAGCTGGTCCCCACGGCTTCAAGGTAAATTTACAGTAAATACGGTAAACTTTTAGCTAAGCTTGCCTTTTAAATACAATAGCCCTCTCGCAGCCACCCTCCTCTAGGTACTTCGGTCAGCTCCGGCTATGAGTTTCACCTCCGTAGGACCGCTAGCCCATCCATCTCACCTCACCCTCAGCAGCAAGCCTCCAGGATCATGCACAGAAAGGAGGCTGTAGTCGTGCAGCTGCCCCCTCATCCCCAGGCCCCAAGCACCAGCGCTTTATTCAGTAATTACGGTAACCCACCCGCAGCGACTTCAAGCAGCCTTAGGTAAATAAGGTAATCCTGCTGCTGTAAATGCCCACTCAGCGCTCCAGGACTAGGGAGACTCTCCGCGCGACTCTCAGAAAATACGGTAATACTTCCGCAGTGACAATCTTAGTCCACCCACCACTTACCCCCGCCCCCAAGGGCCCAGCTCGTCCTTGATAAATACGGTAACTGCCGCAGCAATCCCTGGCTGGACCTGGGACTTACCTGCTGCTGCTGTGTGCGTGTAGAGTCCTGAGTCCTCCCCTCCGACGCTCGTCTACACAGCAGCCCCACCAGGCTGAGAGGTCTAACTGGCCCAAAACCCGGACTGCAGAAGAAAGGAGGAGAGCTGGCGATGGGGGGAGGGGGTGTGGCGCGCGCGGAAACCAGCATCCCAAAGCAGGGATTTCTTGGGGAAAGGAGAAAGGTCCTCTCTGCCCCCAACCCCTTGGGATCCAGAAATCATATTTCAAGCTGGAAAGGCCTAGACGTGATATAGTGCATCTTGTTTAACAGATGGAGAAACTGAGACCCAGAGAAGTTAGTGAGTTACCCAAGGTCACACTGGTTAGGGAGGATTTGAAAATAAGTCTTCAGTCTCTAACTCCAAAGCCCTTTGTGCTACAAAAACAAGTCTTCTGTCTCAAACTCTAAAGTTCTTTGTGGTGCAACAGATTGGACCAATAGTTGCCTGAAGGGAGAACAAGGAACTCCCAAGGTCACCCTCCTCTTGGAGCCAGAATTGGTTGTGGAAAAACTTTAGGAAATCCTTAATCCTAACAAATTCTTGATTTTAAGACAATCCTGTCCTTACCCAGCTGTGGGTCAGTGAAACCTCCCTCTACCCACTCTCCCAGAGCAGGAATTTCAAAATACTCCTTCCCTCACCCCTACACACACACACACACACACACACACACACACACACACACACAT
>NW_027185612.1:1185370-1191328 GCF_028583685.1 Petaurus breviceps papuanus | reverse complement strand
CAATATCTGAAATGTGGAAGAACAGACCCGGGCTTTAGGATTTATTCACCAGTGCCACTAGATTCCCTGCTTGGAGTGAATCCAGAGGGCCTGTCCTTCAGTCTCTGGCCTTTTACCCTTCATTATTCTCTAAACAGATCCCTGGCAAAGAGGCACAATGCCTCATAAACCTGACCTAGCTTTCCTTTCTTAGGTTCAATGTCCTCTTCTTCCCTCCAGCCTAAGGGGGGGAAAAAGAGATGCCCCTCTAATTTGCCAAAGCTAACCTCTTCATCTATACCTCAACCCTTCAAAATCACCTTAAAATTTCCTATCTCACATTCAATCAGTTGCCAAAAGTATAATACTATCTATTCATCCTAGAACCACTCCAATTCCAGTTCTCATCTTTTCTCTCTACCCCACTGTAGCAGCAACCACACTGGCCTACCCAGGATGGCTATTAGCACAGGTTCTTAGATCTGCTTTACTAGGAAAGATAGCTGTTCAAGGGGTCAACAATCTTTTTTTAAATTAAATTCACTAGTTCAGGGGGGAAATTAACACCCTGAACTTCAGAGAAAATTCAAACAGAAACAGAGAAAATACAAGCAGAGAAACAAAGAACAACAAACAGGTCTTCTAACTATCTGAGAAATTAGCACAGATAACAGACAGATCCAACTGTCTGGCAATACATATCCAGTTACCAGAGAGAGAAGCACCAACATCTGGGTTTTTCAAAGTCAGGGGACTCCTTAAGGTCTACCCAGAATCTCTTCTGGTCAAATAAAAGGAACATTCTTCCAATGAGTGAGCCCCAAAGCAAAATGATAACCTTAGAGTATATATATATACCCTTTTTAGAGCCAGAGGGCATCACAACCCTCCTAAATCAGAGCCTAATTAGAAATTAACAAAAAGTGTGAAAGCCTTCCTACAAGCAAGCTTCCTCTAAGCAAGTTTCCCTTAATGGGCTCCAGTAAGGCCTATTAATATGGCAGGGAAGATCTTATATCCCTTTAACATTACATCCACGGGTCCCTTTGCTCTGATAGGTCAGCTTTTGCTCCCATGCCCTTGCTTTATTAATATTTCCCTCTCTCATGCATACTCAAATAATGCCTTCTCTGCTGACTCCTTTTCAGACTACAAACACACTCCAAAAGAAAATTTTCCCTTAACCCACTACTCTTTCAGCTTATGCTCCCATCTCTTCTCCTTTGCTGCCAAACTCCTAGATATGGGAGTTTACATTTTTCAGCACTTTGCAATATGGTTTATCAATCAAGTCTCTCTAAGTCCACTAATGACTTTATTACTTCTAATGATCTTTCCTACATACACCTTGACAGAGGTCCTTGGTCCTCTGCTTTCTACCCTCTCCCTTGGAAATTTCATTCCTATTATGGCTTCAACTCCCTATGTAGATGATCCCAAACCTAAATCTCCAGTCCCAACCTTTTTTCTGGGCTCCAGAACTACATCTTCAATTGTCTATAGGATTTCTCTACCCAGATGTCCTTTAGGTAATTCAAACTCAAAATATTCCGTAATGGAGGACCAGCCAGTGAGGGACCTACCTGCCTTTAGAGCATCCATAATATCCATGAGGCAATTTGATGAGCCTGCTTTTGGAAATGCAAGATGGAAGAGCCCTTTTGACCCATCCCCAACCCACTTCAGAGAATATAAAGGTGTTCTTTGTTTCCTGTTGATTTACCAAATGGTAACAAATAACTTTTTGACTGGCTGCTGAGTAGTAACCGAGTGTCTCTGAAAAGCTGAGATGGCCAAACTCTCTCTCTTTCCCTGGTGGTTTTAGTGAGGCAAGAAATGTGGTGAGCCTCCTGGAAAGCAAAAGTATTGATTTCAAGTAGTCTTAAATACATGGTCCTATTATTTGTCTCTGTTGTGTTCCTTCTTACCTGATCTTAGGTGAAGGAGTATTGGAGACGTAAAGGACAAGGTTATGACCTTGAGAGTTTTGAAAGCCACCAGAGGTCCCAAAAAAGGGAATCTATAAGTAGACTCAGCCCAGAGGCAGAGTGACCAGAAGCCAAGACAGTTTCCTTGAGTCCTGCAAGCAAGGGAATAATTTGTCCATTGGCTATGACATATCTAGAAGTGAACTTTGTAGGGGGAAGGGCAGGATATTTGGTAGCAACTACTTTAGGTTTGAGCCCACTCTCCCCAGGGACCAAGATGGTAGAAGAGAGTTTGGAAGGTGGGTTTTTTTTCCTTCAGATCCTGCTATATTTTCTTGGTAAATATCTCTGTAAAAGGTATGTTACCTGGTTAGTTGATATTGGAGAGATGTTAACTGGTAGGGAGAACATATCAAATGGGGGCTTGTGAGCATTAGTATTAGACACCCCCCCAGCCCTCAGTGTTCCTGCTAAGACCCTGAGGGGAACAGAAGTAGCCACTCTCTGGAAATCAGACCTGTCAAGTCTATTATCTTTCTCCCTAATCCTCCTCTTCTTTCTGAGTTCACTATTCCTAGCTATGACAACAACATTCATCCATCCAATATACCATTTTCATAACCTGAGGATTATCTTTGACTTCCTTCTTTTCCCTCATATCTCATATCTGCTCAGGTATCTGTCAGGTAACTGTCTCCTTCCAGATACTTTCTGCCCCTTTGCTTTGATGATGTAGCATTCTACTGGTCCTACTCCTACTTCTCGCTTAGTTTTTCCTATGTTTCTTTCAGAGGCAATTCATCTTTTCCCTATTCTTTAAAAATAGGAATACTCCAAGGTTCTGTCCTTGGCTGCTATCTTTTCTCTCACTGAACTCTCATCCAGTCCCATGACTTCAGATACCAGTGGATTTCAATTTTTTATCTTCACCTTCAACCTTTCCCCTAATCACTGGGCCTATATTTTCAGCTCCCTATTAGATATCTCTCTCTGGATGTCTACTATATATAACTTGAATTCAAGAAGTCTAAGTGCAAATTCACATTCTTCTCTTGGAAACCTGCCTCTTCTCTTAAATTTCCTGTTTCTACTGATGACACACTAGGAAGCAACATGGTACAAAGAACATTGGATGGGATGTTAAGGGACTTGGGTTCAATTTTTTACTTTTTTCACCTGGATGGCCTTAGGCAAGTTTCTCTGGACCTCAGTTTCTTCTGTAAAGGAACAGAGTTGGATTTAGTCTCTTGAGATGCCTTCCAGCTCCAGATCTGTGAACCAGTCACTCAAGTCTATTGCTTCAAAGTCATCTTTGAATTTCTTCTTCTGAATCCACTCAGTTGCCAAGTCCTCTTGATTCTGCCTTAGTAGAATCTTTCACATGAGTATAGTATTCTCTATTCACTCTGCAACCAGGCCAATTCAAGTTCTCATTTTTTCTTTCTATCCTATAGGTCTCTCTACTCTGATAGGTCAGTTTTTGCCTTATCTTGCCTGAGCCTCGATGGTCCATTCCACACAATGTTCCACTTAGCATATCCCTTCTCTTTCTATGTTGTCTTCTCGCATTCAAACATTACCCTTTCTCTCCATTCAAACGTGAGGACTGTCATCCTAGCCTGCATTGTTCCCCCCAAAGCACAGTGCATGTAATAAATACTTTATCATTCTTTCCCCTAACTTATTGATACTGGTTTTTTGATTGGTCTTCCTACTTCCAATATATCTCTTTTATTTTTATTTATTTATTTTTAATTCTTAAACACCAAGAAAGAACATTTCTATATCCACAGCAGGACACAAGGATTGTATATGAAACCACACTTCTACCCAGGCTTCTCTGAAATAGTCTCTTTCCTAATTTCTTACAGCACAATCACATTCCAGTTCCAGTACCTTCATATACAACATTTTGTTCAGCCATTCCCTTTAGATTCTAGTACTTTGCTTCCCTACTCCCTGCCTCTTAAATCTTCCCTCCAGGATCAGCAAGTTTATTTTGCCTGCAATTATTCCCTCTCCAGTATTATCTTCTCCCTCCCCATATCGGAATCTGTCCTGGTTGAGTTTGATGTATTTTTGTGTGTTCAGTCCTCCTTTGTCTATTTCAGATAAGAGTAAAATTCATCTGATGTCTATTTGATCATCATGATCCATATTTGTCCTCATGCACACCAATTATGAGAAATAGCAAGTTCCATTCCCTTTCTTCTTTTCCACACTAGTATATTTCTTTAATCTTCCCTTCTCTTTCCCCTCTTCAGATCCTCAGAAAAGAATGACTCTACTCCTACAGCCTCCATTTTTCTTAATTTAACTCTCACTGTTTATCTTACTTAACTCTAGGTTCTGAAGGTAAACTTACTGCTTCTCCCCTCATTAGAAGGTTAGCACCACATCATCATAAAACTCCTTTCAATTGATCTAATAAATTTACCTTTCTAGATTTCTCTGCACTCTTATGTTTGTTTTTAAAAGTTCCTATATTCATCCCTGTTGTTTTTTTAATCAGAAATGCCTCAAAGTCTTCTCTTCCATTAAAGGTTTGTTTTTTCCCCTATAGGATTAAAATCAGTTTACCATGGTAAGTTATTCTTCATTATTTGTATCTTTTGCCTTTTGGAATACTGGATTCCAAGATCTTCTCTAAATGATAGTAGAAACTACCGGGACTTGTGTGGTCTTGATTATGGTTTCTTTCTCCTTGAACTGTTCCTTTCTAGATATTTACAGTATTTTTTTCTCTGATGTAGGGATTCTGAATTGGCTATGATATTCCTGGGCCTTTCCCTTTTGGTATTGCTTTTGGAGGAGGTGATCAGTGGTTTCTTTCTATTTTTTTGTGAGAAAATTGGGATTAAGTGACTTGCCCATGATCACACAGCTTATAAGTGTCAGGTGTGTAAGGCTGTATTTGAACTCATGTCTAGGACTGGTGTTCTATCTACTGCACTACCTAGCTTCCCCTCTTTCTATCTTTACTATGCTTTCTGGTTCTGATATATCTAAACAGTTTTCATTTGTGATTTCTTGAAATATAGTGTCCATCCTTTAAAAAAAAATGACGGCTTTCAAAAAGTCCAAAGATTCTTAAATTATTTCTCCTTGACCTGTACTCCAGGTCAGTCATTTTTGATAGCTGTTATCTTATATTTTGTTTCTTCTTTTTTCAGTATTTTGATTTTGCTCTAATGATTTTTTTCTTCCCCTTGGAATTCCCACAGCATTTTGCTTACAACACTCTTAAGTACCCTGGGAAGAACTCAGTGGACAATCAGGATACGAGATCTAATTGATCTTTTTAAAGATAAAGTTCAAAGATGCAGCTCAGATCTACAATAATATTGTATTATGGGGCAGGAGGACAGGGCCTGGTGAGTGAAAATAGCACCAGAAATCCTCTAACATGAGACAAAGAAGTTGATTGACTAGCTGCAGTCATGCCAACATGCAAACTTTCACCTCTCTACACCTACCTACAGGCTCATTTCCTTGTTAAATCTCTCTAAGTTCAAAAGTCAGTTTAGATTTTTATCTGAATATTACTAAAAATTCAGACTCTTTAAATCAGCTTGCACAATATCATAAGATCATAGATTCAGGGTTTAAAAGGACATCAGTGGTCATTTACTTTAGAATCCTTCACTTCAGAGATGAGGAAATCTGAGGCTCAAAGTCACGAAGATAATCTAGAGTTTGAACCTAGTTTCTGACTTCCAAGATGTAACAGCAAACACACTGGCATACCAGGATGGCTGCTAGCACAGGTTTTTAAATCTACTTTACTAGGAAAGATAGCTGTTCAAGGGGTCAACAATCTTTTTTAATTACATTCATTAGTTCAGGGGGGAAATCAAAACCCTGAACTTCAGAGAAAATTCAAACAAACAAAAAAATAGAGAAAATACAAGCAGAGAAATAAAGAACAACAAACGGGGCTTCTAACTGTAGAAATCAGCACACATCAACAGACAGATTCAACTGTCTGACCAAGGCAATACATACATACCGTGTTTCCCTGATAATAAGACATTGTCTTATTATTTTTTTT
>NW_027185612.1:1118915-1185270 GCF_028583685.1 Petaurus breviceps papuanus | reverse complement strand
GGGGGGACGGTGCATACAGAGGGTACCGTAATGTAGCGTGTAGCGCAGGGGATCACCTTCACTATAGTAGCAATCTCATAGGGCTTATTTTCGGGGGAGGGCTTATTTTAGAGGAATCTTACACAGTAAGGGGAGGGCTTATTTTCGGGATAAGTCTTATTTTCGGGGAAACACGGTAGATACCAGAGAGAGAAGCACAAACATCTGGGTTTTTTCAAAACTGGGGGCTCCTTAAGGGCTACCCAGAGTCTCATCTGGTCAAATCACAAGAAGACTATTCCAGTGAGTGAGCCCCAAAGCAAAATGGTAACCTCAGAGTATATATATACCCTTTTTTTTTTGGAAGGCACTTGGGGTTAAATGACTTGCCCAAGGTCTCACAGCTAGTAAGTGTTAAGTGCCTGAAGCCATATTTGAACTCAGGTCCTCCTGACTCCAGGGCCATGCTCTATTCACTGCATCACCTAGCCACCCCCTATATATACCCTTTTTAGAGCCAGAGGGCATCACAACCGTCTAGAATCAGTGCCTAATTAGAGATTAACAGAAGGTGTGAAAGCCTTAGGACAAGCAAGTCTCCCCTAAGCAAGTTTCCCTTAATGGGTTCCACCTGCACCCTATAAATGGGTGGGGAAGATCTTACACCATTAGCATTAGAAAAGCCAATGTTCTTTATGCTGTACCAGCTGCCTATAGTATATCCATGAGGCAATTAGTCTTCTTCAAAAGACCAAGAGTACCTCAGGGCAAGAGGTCCTTTTCATGCTTCATAAAGATATCATCTGAGTCCAAATGTGGTGTCAGTAGGAATGTCGTCATCTTGTCTAGGGTGCTAGTATTTTCAAGGCCAGGACAAAGGTCTCATTCTTTAATCTCCTTAAGCTGACCTTGCTGCTCCTGCTTAACGCCCTACATATGTGTATCATGTTTCTTATATTCATACTTGCATCACAGCATATCCCCACCACAATAGACTGGAAATTCCCCCAAGGGTAAGGACCATATGGCCTTAGGTGTATCAGACTTTCTTGCTATACTGAATATAAACCTAATATAGTTGTTATTCAGTCATGTCCAACTATTTATGACTCCATTTGTGATTTTCTGGGCAAAGCCATTTCCTTCTCTAGCTCATTTTACAGATAAGGAAATTAAGACAAACTGGGTTAAGTGACTTGCCCAGGGTCACACAGTTAGTAAGTGTCTGAGACTGGATTTGAACTCAGGTAGATGAGTCCTCCTGACTCCAAGCCTGGCACTCTATCCACTGTGCCATCTAGCAGGCCTTTAAAGAGCATGGTAGGAGAAACTCAGGGTTGATTGACCTCACTCAAGGGGCAATATAAACTTGGGATTCTGTGTGCTGGATATGTTTCCATCAGGCCCATGTAGAATTCCCTGGGGAAGCCTTAGTACTGGCTTTATTCTGGAGGTGCTATGCAGTTGTCAGCAGTGTCAGCTGAACATCTTTGGTCAGGAACCCTGACAGCTGATGTTTTTATTAAGATGTTGGTCTCTGTAGCACCAGGTGGGGAGTCAGTCTCACTGAAAAAAGTCTTGAAATGGAAGTCAAGGGACTTGAAACCTAGTTTCAAAATTAGTTTTATCTCCTTAGGCAGGTCATTTAAAGTTTTATGCCTCAGTTTCTCCATCTGTGAAGAAAGGGGATGGGTGGATCAAAACACACTAAAATGTTGCAAAACTCAGATGAATGTACCAGTCTTGATCCTAAAAAATATACAATGAAATACACTTCCTTCCTCTCAGTAGAGAGAGGTAGGGAACTAAAGACATGCAATGTTGCATACTATATCAAGTTTAGATACTTTGTTAATTGGGCTTTGCTTAACTTTTTCTTTATAATAAAGACAGATGAAGAAGTCTGTTTGGAAATTGTTGCAGTGTTTTGTTTTGTTGTTTTTTTTTAATAAGACTAAGACTTTTTAAAAATGAGATGGTTAGTTACCAAGTGTCTAAAACAGAAAGTTCCATATACAACAAAATAGAGCAGCTCTCTTTGCGGTACCAAAAACCTGAAAACAAAGTAGATGTCCATTGACTGGGAAATAGCTAAACAAAATGTGAAACTTGGACAGAAAGAAATATTACTGAGCTATAATAAGCAGAACCAGGAAAACAATATACACTATGTCTACTACAATATGAATGAAAAGAACAAAAAAAACCCCTAAACACTATAAGTATAATGGCCAAGCCTAACCCCAAAAAGAGGTGAGAAAACACACTCCCTTCCTTTCTTTACAGAGGTAGGGAACTCTGGGTTTGGAATATTGAATCTTGTCAGAAATGGTTAATGTATGTGTTAGTTTTGCAGAATAATTTTTTTTTCTTTTATTAAAAGGGTTGAGTCTCTGGGAAGAGGAGAGGGAGAGGGAAAGGAAGAGAGAAAGAAAAGAGGAAAGGGAGGGATATGTTTTTTTTTAAATGGTGATATAAAAACCAAAGCTATCAATAAAAAATTCTAATTCCAGAAACAAAGGAGTTAAACCATATGAAATCCCTTCCCAGCACCAACATTCCATTGAGTTTGAGTCTGTATCTTCAAGCCAACGACCCAGCATAGTGCTCTCTGCACACTGTAGATTTTATTAATATTTGTCAAATTGTTGAATTCAAGTCAGTAAGTTATGTTATGGCTACTGTGCCCCTTGTCAGCATGGAAATCGTGAAAAGGAAGCCTAATGCACATTCCTAGATGGTAAGAGCTACCCTGGACCTTCATGATCAGTTTAGTGCTGTTCAGGTCCAAACCATGGTCCAAATATTATCACCAATAGTTTCTTTCAAAACACAGAACAGTGCAGCCCCCAGCTGTGTGAGGCCCAGGGACTTAAGAAGTCTAAGAATGGTCCCCATGATGGGAGAATTATTCCCCTTGTCTACCTTATAACTCCTAAGAAATAACTCCTGAAGTTCACACCCTAAGCAGAAAACCTATGTATGTATATCATACACATATACACATACATATATAGAAGGGATATATACACACACATATACACATATATGGGATACATATCCGTGTGTGTGTGTGTGTGTGTGTGTGTGTGTGTGTGTGCTCTTGTATCCATCCCTAGGAGGGTCAGTCTACAACAAAATTGTAAAGCTGGTAAATGGGGTCTTTAGTGACTCCCATTATCTCTTACCTAGTGCCCCCTTCCTTTTCCAAGTTCACTCCCTAGGCTCATAGATCTACAATTAAAAGAGACCTCAGATTCTCTCATTTTTACAGGCAAAGAAACAGACCCAGAGAGGGCAAGTGATTTGCCTAATGTCACACTGTAAGTGACAAAGCCAGGATTTGAAACCAGGCCCTTTAACTGCAAAGTCAGTGCTTGGTGATAAGGCTTGTTAGGAACTTCTGTTACCCCCACCTCCCCCACCTCTTCACACCTCCCCCCACCTCCAGGGTATTTGGGTTTGTTTTTTTTTTTTAATATAACATCAAGGAAGGGGCAGTGTTTAACCCAGAAGACTGAATCCCTAATATGGAACCTCAAAAATCAGTAAGGGAAAAATTTTTTGTTGGAGGATGCTTTCCTTCTGCCCACAGCATTGCCTACATGAAATAGGCTACCTTGGGAGGGAGGGAGTTCTCCATCACTTAAAGAGCTCAAACAGAGGCTGTCTGGAATATTATAAATGAGATTTCTGTATTATGAAGGAGGTTAAACTAATGACCTTTAAGATAAGATTCCCTCCAGTTCTGAGTCTGTGCTGCACTGCTTGTGAGGGTACCATCTCTCCCAGTCTGTCTTAGGAAACAAACAAGGCCAGTCACAGACCTTTCTTGGGGTTGGAAAGGTTGAGGCATAGAAGGAGTGTCAGCTGACACCTTTCATCTCCAGTTACGAGGTCTGGCAAGGATCAGAGTCACAAATTTCCCAAATTCCCAGCAGAAAGAGCCCAGGACAGATGTGGATTCTAAAGCCTGCTTTGACCAACTTTCTGGGAGACCTTGCGTAATTGATTTGATTTCCCCTCTTGGGGATCTCTGTTCTCTCACCTGGTACAAGGAGGGAGTTGAACCAGATAATCTCTAAGCTCTTTTTCAGTTCCAATATTTTTGATTCTGTGAAAAGGAGGCCACCTCACCAACAAGGTTTTTAAAAGAACAAACAGTAACATACCCAAGTACGTCATCTATATTTTTAGCCCTTTTCAGAATAGTCTACACCAAAAATAGAAAAGAAGAGATGGTTGATTGCAGAAGGGGGGAGGTGGTATTGAAATGATAACACCTAAGCCTCATAATGTGCCTTGATGGAAAGAGGGCAGAGAAGAAAGTCCTGGATTCTGGAGCTAGCTAAACCAGGCACCTACCATGTGACTCGGGGTCTTTGCTGAAGATATGGAGGGAGGGCCGAGGAAAAAACAGTGTTCCCTCTCTGCTCTCTTCCAACATATTTATATAGGACATCATGGGTCAAAATATATTTTAAAGGAGAAGACAATTCACCAAAGGTCACCTGAGACAGGTATAGACAAGAGGGTTAGTCCCCTTCTCTTGCTTGGATAATTTGTAGGGACTTTAAAAGCTGTTCACATCTATATGAGCCTCAGGTTTTTTCTTTCTTTCTTTCTTTTTGCTTGTTTTTATTCTTTTTGCAGGGGGGAAGGCAGGGCAATTGGGGTTAAGTAACAGGTCCTCCTGACTCCAGGTACTCTATTCACTGCACCACCTAGCTGCCCTTCGGGTCTTTTACTGAGGCAGCTTGTGTGGCTGCCTGGTCCTTGCTTGAAGATCCAAGTTCCAGTCACCAGGAGCAGGATCCCCCAAGTGTGGTTACTGCATGCACCAGATACTCTGCCTGGGGATCATGCCCACAAGGTAGAGTTTAACCCTGACCTTTTTCCATAGGAGTCCATGTTACCTGGCTGAGGGAAAGGGAAGTTGCCACTGGCTTCAAGGAATCACAAGTTAAACATGGGTCCCTCAAAGCTGAATGATAAAGCCCCTAGTGCCCAGCCTATCAAGTGACAGAGATCTGGGCAAGAGCAAGGAGGAGTTACCTAGCATACCCTTGTGGGAGCCTGGGACCAAGAAGTTTGAGGGGTTCCAAGAGACTAACATTGGGAAGAGGAGAGAGAAATGGTCCTGGGGGAGTGAATGTGGATGGGTGACCCCCTGCTAACCTCCAAGTCATGTTAATCTGATAGGAAGCATTTAGAGGAGATCATGGGAGTTTCTCCTTCACAGAAGTCCAATTCTGATTCCTCACTGGGACATGGAGGTGGACCCTGGGTTCTCAAAATATGTCAGTAAAGCACAAGCTCTGGAAAATACTACTGAACAGGAAAGACTGATAGGACAGGCCCAATGATGAACTTGGTTTCTGAAATTGAGCTAAATTGAGGCTCTCACTAGTACACTGGCCATAGATGATCCATTCTTTCTTTTTTTTTAGTGTCAGCAACTGTCCAAGGTCATCTACCAACCTGTAGGTGGGGTTTGATATGAACCCCGACTCTGACAAGCTCCCAGATCCCTTGACACATTGAAGCATTTAAGCATCTTAGGCACCAATGAAACACTGCGTTGACACAGGATATCTGCTATAGCTCAATCCTCTAACTTGCAGCACTCAATTGCTGACAGAAGCTGAATCCTAGCTTACTGACAGGTGACATTTCAAGAGCTGGAGGAAGAGGAGAGTGCAGCAGTCAGTGGAAAGCAATTAGGAGGCAGAGCGAGGGATCAGAGGATCAGAGCTGCAATCTTTGGGACCATTTAGTCCAAGCCCCACATTTTATACTTATCCATGGGCATAAACAATACCTAGCTAGCCCCAACAGAGTAGGGGACATGGAGAACAATTCTGTGATTCCCAAAAGACAGGAGAACTTCTTACAACATTTTGTCTGAGGGACTCAATGACAAAAACAACAAGTATCTATTGACTGACTGTCTGCAGAATACCATGTTCAGGGCTGGGGAAAATAGGAAGATCAAATTTCCCACTCTAACCCTCATAGAGTTATCCTCCAGTATAGACTCTAAGTAAGATCCAGTAGGTCATAGGTATCAAAGACACTGCTGCCAGAACCAGATTAAAATGTAATTGAGAAATAAAGGATGAAAATTTTCAAAGATACAATAAAACATAGGTAATGGCAATTTGTGGTTTTCTAAGTCAATATGCCACCTTCAGTGTGTTTCTGTTTGGGTTTGAGCCCACTGAAATATGCCATAAGCACAAGTCTTTCTGCCTCCTCAGTTTTGCCATTTGCTACTTTGACACCTGCTTCTCTTTGGCTGTCAGAGGGAAGAGGTGCCTACTACCTTCCCAACTTCCTTAGCAAAAGTGATCCTCCCAGGTTTCCTGCTTGAAGAGAATATGAGGACCTGGAATGTGGGGATACCTTGAGATATCCAAGTTACCACTAGAAGTAAATCATTCCAGGGCATTCCCAGTCCCCATCCTCCTCACCACCATCTCCCCCCACAAAAAAAAAAAAAAACCAACCCAAACTCAAGTCACTTGCAAAAAATTATTCAGTATTCTCTTTTCTCTGCCACAGTTCTGTGGGATGTTTTTGATACAGTTTTCTTGCTTTTCCAATCATCCCTCCTTAAGCATCAGGAAGATCTTTAATATTTACTTAATCTTTATTAAGTACTGTTAAAGATATTCCCTTAAAAGAGCTTGCCCAGTCTTATCCTGGCAAGTCCCAGTGGGTCCTCCTCTCTGCACCATGTCAAAATGACTGTGAATGCAGAATGTTAAGCCAGACCTATGCACTGAATCCTCTATTGCCAAGTGGCACCCCCAGTGTTGGTTTTCATGGTGACTGGGATCACCATGGCAGCCAACAGTAGAGCACCACTCATTCTCCTCCATTAGTACTGGAGACCTTAAACCTGTCTCCATAGATGGTGCATAACTGCAGGTGCCAGTCTTGTGAAGATTAGGGGGATGGGGTTAGGGGTGGAAAGGAAGGCAAGAGGGTCCTTTGCCAAACAGCTTAAAAACATTTGTTCTTCAAAACCACCTTTGACTGATTTTAAAAAACCCTCTGAAATCTTACTTCCTTCATGAAGTTTGCCTGCTTGGCTAAAAGTCAGTGCTCCTTCCTTGCCCACCACCCCAGGAACAGGTCTTCTTATCAGATATAAAATATAAAAACACACCGTTTGATGTATTTAACCTAGCATTTGGCTGGTTGGTTTGACAAATACCTGCTGTACTGACAGGAATCCTATCAGAAAGGAGTGAAGTTAGTTATGCCAGCCTCCATTTTCTGAATGAACCTATATGGTTCAGAATGAGGAAGGCACTAGACCCTTGGTACTCGAAGCTGGAGGATTATGTTCAGTCTTGAACACATTTAAGAGAGGACATTTAAAAATTGGGCCCTGCAGAGTTCAGTGACCAGAATGACAATGGGCCTTGACACCATGTCATATGAAGCTTGAAAGAACACATCACATTGAAGAGGGACCACAATCACAGTCTTGTTATCTGAAGGGTTGTCATGTAAGAGACAGAACAAGGCCTGGGAGACATGAATTCTCTGTGACTAGAGGACTGAGCAACCAGTCATCAAGAACAGCAGAGAGGGGATCATGTAAGGGTTAGACTAAATAATCTCTAAGGTCCCTTCCAATTCCAAGATTCTGTAACCCTGTGATTCCCTGACTTCCCATAGATACCTTGGGCATCCTGTCCCCATGTCTTTATCCATAATGCACTCTCCTTTCTCTATCCAAAACCTATCCATCCTTCAAAGCCCAACCCAGATCCTGTCACTTCCATGAAGCCTCCTACCTACTCCAGCCCACAGATCTGAAACCCTAGGCTGCTTATCATTTAATTCTATTATTTTCTGTATTAAGAGCATCACAGCCTTGTCTCCCAGTTAGAGGAAGTGGGAGGCTGCCATTACTAAATGTCACACACGATCATTTTGTGACTCCAGAAAGCACAGTTTTCTGGTCATCAATTGAGATAACCAACCACTTTATTTTCCTCACAGGGAGTTTGTGAGGAGAAAACAAGAGGCCTTCCTATAAGCATTTCCATGGCTATCCGTGGGCCTCTAGTGAGAGCCATCCTTGAAAACATTTCTGGTGAGAATCTGAAAAGGAGGTATGAGTAGAAGGTGAAGTTCCAAATCTCCAGGAGGAGGAGCAGTACCCTAACCCAGATCAGAGGGACTCTGCTCAGGGACATGATTGATGCTGGAGAATTATGGGACTATGTTCTCCCTAGAGTCCAAGAACTTCTCGACCTCTACTATATTTGAATTTGCTTTTTTTTTTACATTTTCATAACTGTATTTTAATATAATTGGTTTCCTCTATAATCCAATGTATTTTAATTTCTGCATTTAAAACCATTATTCTGAGAAAGATTTCATAGGCTTCACCATATTGCAAAAGGGATTCATGAAAGACAAAATAAACTTAAGACATCCTGTCCTAAATCTATTATAAGAATATTATGGCTAGGTGGACTTCAAGTTAAATAAAGTCCATTAGTGCTCAGACATGGTGTGGTTGACTTTGTCCAGGCAGATCAAAATGACCAGTGGTGGATCAAGAGCCACCATGCCCAACTACTGTGACCACTGTGATCTACTTCACCTATGAGAAAACGAAAAAGCATCATTAGAAATGGGTGGAAGATCAAGCTCAACACCTGACTGACAAAACATTTGCTACATCTCATTAAGGAAAACTTCTCAATCTATTCTCCATTTTTCCATCAGGAAGCCTATGCTCCCATCCCCCCACCCTGCCCTGATGCTAGCTCCCTACACAGGGGGCCCTATGATGCCAGCAATGAGCTTTTCTCATCCTGGAGGGTTGCCTATGAGGTTTTGGCAAAAAAAAGCTGCTCATTGTGCCAATCATCATATGAAATAGGGCCTGATGCCTCTCCAAAATTTTGTTTTTGTCCTTTGTAAGAGCCATTGTGGTGTCTACTTATAATAGTTCTTTGGTCACAGTCAGGAACAGTGAGAAGTCACCCCCAGGGGTCACTACATCCCAGACTGAACAGAGGATAGTGGCCTTCACCAATTCTTGTATAATATCTGCCAGCCACTTGACCAACCAGCATCCCATCACTGAAGAGAACTTAACTAATTCCTCTCTGAAATAGATCTGCAATGTACCAAAGCATTTGACGTTGTGGAATTCTTAGGGCCAGAGGTCAATATGGAAGGTCACATTTCCTAATGAGTATCCTTGCCAATAAACAACCTTGATTAGAACAAGAAATGAGATAATGACCAGTAAAAGGGTTATCATTATTTTGTTTTGTTTTTGCATTTTGGAGGGGGGAAGGCAGGGCATTTGGGGTTAAGTGACTTGCCCAAGGTCACATGGCTAGGAAGTGTTAAGTGTCTGAGGCCACATTTGAACTCAGATCCTCCGGACTTCAGGGCCGTTGCTATATTCACTGTGCCACCTAGCTGCCCCAAAGGGTTATAATTATTGAAGGGCATCAGGGTCTAGGGGATAGAGGGCCAGTTTTGGTGCTAGGAAAACTCTAGTTTAAATCTCACCTTTGACCAATACTGGCTGTTTAATGCTAGACAAATTATTTAATCCCTTGGTGCCCAGGAAACTCCCCCAAGACAGTTACATTACAGATGAGTTGCTAATCTGTATCAGTGGAAGGTGTTTCCATACTATGGAGGTCAGTACACCAATGAAACCATGGATCCTACCCATTCATGACTCCAAAGAAAACTGATCATGCACCCTCCCTTAGGGCAAGTTGTACCAGCAATTTCTGCCTACCCAATACTACCCCTACCCCTACTTTTCCACCCCCACTACCAGGGGTATGGGCACCTAGTGGCATCTAGGACCACTAACACCTTATTTTTCCACCTAATCAATTACCTTCCCCTAGACTGGTCCCTTGCTGCCTGACAGCCAGTAAGCCAAGGTAGGGCTCTCTCTAACCAGCATGTCTCAACATCTTTAACCTTTAATTGACTTAACATATTTGACAGCAAGCTTGTTCTGTCCCTTCCTCCAGGAGTAGGTGTGAGAAGGAAGTATTTCTTCCCACTTGAGCATATGTATGGTATGCAGAAAAAAGAGAATCTGCCTGGGTGACCTCTTGGAAGAAAGCAAATATGTTCAAAGTCCTGGAGATTTAGCAAGCAGGGTAAGGGAGAGAAAAGGAAATGAGCACTCAGACCATTGTAAACATTCAATCCTTCATTTTTCTTTTCTGAAACATTCTTGATAAAGATAAGTCTTGATAAAGTAAGTCATCATTGTCATCCTGCCTTGGTATCACTTTGTTCTCTAAATGCCATGTGACATTGCTATTCTCCTGGAACCTCTATAGTATCAAACCACAACCAGGCACCATCCTCACTGCTTGTGGGCCAGGCCTCCCACACTTCTACCCTGGCCTGGGCTGGGCCAGCTCCTTCATCCCACCTGCATCATTAGAGGCCTTCTGGCTTCCATGCTGATGGTGAGGCATCTGAGTGCAGCTATGAAGACCCCTTCCTCTTTGGAGTGCCCCTTCTCTGGGTCACTATGGACCAGTATGGCACCTGGTTAAGACTAACGCATCCTAGGCATTCTCTGCCTTTGAATTCCTACAAGTATTTGTGAAGGTTCCTCCCAAGGTGCTATCTCCATCTAGAGTCACTGTGCATCCCCTGAAGAAAGGGGCAGGGAGAAATAGAGGAAGAAGTCAATCATGGGGGTTAATGTTATCTGGCCTGATCCAACCCCACTGTACTAAGGTGCCAGGTCATCTCAGGACTCATTCACAAGCTGTTTGGAGCCTTGAAGAAGATTCTGCCTCTTGAGTTAAGGTTGGGGAGAAACCTCCCCCAGGAAAGTTGCTGCTCTCAGGGGTCTTCTGGCCAAGCAAGTAGGTCATCCCCCACCCTCCCCCCCTACACACACATGCACACAATCCCCAATTAAGGAGACTTGCTGAGTCTCAGCCCCGTCCATTAAGGTTCTTCCTTGATACTGTGTGCAGGGGCAAGCACTGCCTGGCCCCCTCCTCTGTGGACACGATGGTGTTTAAGCAAGTGCTGCTTCTGACTGAAGCCCTTGCCACAGTCAGCACATAGGTAAGGCCGCTCGCCTGTGTGGTTCCGCTGGTGCCGAGTTAAGTTGGGCTTTTGGCTGAAGCAACGCCCACAATCTGGGCAAGGGTAGGGCCGCTCCCCTGTGTGAATCCGCTGGTGGATGGTGAGTGCAGACCACCAGGTGAAGCTCTTGCCACATTCGTTACAGATGAACTGACGCTGCTCAGCAGTGCCAGAGGAAGGGACTCCTCCACCTGCCTGGGCCATGCCTACAATGCCCCTGCCCCAGCGGGCTTCCCTGTTCAGCAAGACAACCTCATCCCCTTGCAGGGCCTGGGAGGCTGGTGGCTGCAGAGAGAAGCCCAGGGCATACTCTGCAGGCTGCATTAAGCCTGACCCTGCTTCCACACTGGTCACTGCCACCACCATCCGGCCCCGGAGGGCTGCTCCATGGAGGAGCTCAGCAGCAGCATGGGCCCTCTGGTGGGCGCGCAGGGCTGCCCGGCTTGGGCAGTTCTCCCCACAGCCAGGGCACAAGGACACCTTCTCCCCGACTCGGTGTGTGCGCTGGTGTTTGAGCAGATGCTGCTTCTGACGGAAGCCGCGGCCACACTCAGGGCACAGGTGGGGTCGCTCACCTGTGTGGTTCCGAAGGTGCCGAGTCAGATTGGGCTTCTGGCTAAAGCGCCGCCCACACTCCGGGCAGGCATAGGGCTGCTCCCCAGTATGGATCCGCTGGTGGATGTTCAGCGACGACCACCACGTGAAGCTCTTCCCGCACTCATTACAGATGAACTGGCGCTGCTCCGCGGAGCCAGCAGCGGAGGTCCGGGCTTTGGCAGGTAGCCCCGGCCTCCACCCTCCCCCAACTTCTCCCCAGGGGCAGCCTGGAGGTTCTCGGGATGCGGCCGGAGGCCGGCGCGGTTTCCGGGACACCTTATCTCTGAGGAGCTTCTGCAGCTCCGCCCGGGCCAGCTGGCGGTCACGGGCATGGGTCCTCTGGTGGACCCGGAGGGCCACTTTGTGTCGGAAACGTCGCTCACACTCGGGGCAGGAGTGGATGGCGGGTCGGGAGTGCGTCTTCTGGTGTTTGAGCAGATGTTGCTTCTGGCTAAAGCGCCTCTCGCACTCAGAGCAGTGGAAGGGCCGCTCCCCCGTGTGGTGCCTCTGGTGCCTGACCAGGTTTGGTTTCTGGCTGAAGCTCTTGCCACACTTGCCACAGTGATAAGGCTTCTCTCCCGTGTGAGTGCGCTGGTGGATATTCAGTGATGACCACCAGCTAAACCTCTTCCCACAGTCTGGACATGCAAAGTGTCCCTCACCTACTGGAAACTGTGGGCCAAGAAGAGAGGGGGCTGCGGTGGAGCCAAGGCCCACTGACCCTGCCATCCACTGAGCACCGGGAATGCAGCCAGGGCCTTGGGCCTCTTCCCATCCTCCTGGGACTCGAGGTTTCCCCAAAGCCTGGAGAAGCGGATGACCCAGGGGATGCTGAAAGATGTTCTCCTTGTCCTTCTCTGGCAAAATGGAAGGGGGCTCCAGGGCCTGGGGAAGCCACTCCTGCTTCTCCCACTTGATCTTCACCATGATGCTGCTGTCACCTGCTGAAAAGGAGGAGATGGGCAGAAATGATTCTCAATAATTGATTCTGGAAGAGAAAAGAAGAAGGCACGAGGCAGAAAGGAGAGGGAGAGTAAAAGATACAGGGATGAGAAAGAAAGATGGCAGAGAAAGACTGTAGTGAAGGGGAGGAAAAGAAAAAGAAGAGGAAACAGAATGGAGGAGAAAATGAGAACACAAACACTGAAAGGAAGGTGGGGATAAAGAGAGATGAGAATGGGAAAGCACAGAGGAATGAAGAAGTAAGAAGAGAAGTGAAAGGAGGAGAGCATGGAAAAGAAGAGGAGAAAGGGGAAAGGAGAGAAAGTTGAAGACAGAAAGACAGACAGAAAAACTAGGCCCTGAGTTTGAGTCCCTGCGCTGCACTGCCATGGTGGGTCCCGAGCTTCGGCCCTTTCCTGTTCCACCTCACTGTTCACCTTGTGAGTCCAGGCAGGCCAAGGAGGGATCCAGAAGAAACATGCAGGCCTTTATAAAACACAGCCCCTGATGGTGGTCCATGAAAAGGTTTAACAACAACAACCACCAAAAAAAAAACAAAACCCAACCCCCAGCAAGCGTCCTATACTTCCTTCCTATCTGATATCACTGGGGAAAATGATATCACTGTATAATTGTTTTCCTGGGTCTGCTCACTTTGCCCTCCATCATTTCATAGAGTATATGGGCTTCAAGAGGTCCTTCTTCACTGGTCTGGGGTCTTTCTTGAATTCCTTCTGGATTCTCAGCTGTATTCTTTGTAGGAGGGCAGGTGGTGATGAATTGCCCCTTTGCATCTGTATAGCTGCAAGGCTGTATAGTTGAGTGCAGGGGAGGCAGGGAGACAGTTGGTTTTTGGCAGCCCCCTTTCTGGCTGTCAGTGACATACCTACTGAGAAGACCTGCAGGGGACTGGTTTAACACTTCTCTAAGGAATCAATTGCTTTTCCAGTAAAACTGGCCACTTGGAACTAGAAATTGGGCACTTGGAGGGTCAAGCATTCTCTACCATTGGGGATGTTTGAGTCAATATGAGGGCCACTTTTCAGAATGACAGAGAGAGGATTCCTAATTCGGATCATGGTTCCATTGGAGGATATCTAAGGTCTCTTCCAATTCTCACATTGGGAATCTATTTTATGATTCTGCCATGGTTTACCCCACAAAATATTATCCCAAAAAGTGAGGCACAAAGGGTTGAAGTGATTTACTGGGTCACATGGTTGTTAATGGCAGTGCTGTTGACTAGAACCCAAAGCCCTCCAGACTGCTTGCTAGTTACCAGTATCAGATACTGGACATAGATTCTCAAGAAAACCTAAAGCAGAGTAATACAAAGGGGAAGCAGAGTTTTTTGTTTTTTAGATCATTTTATTCATAGGTTCACAGGATGTTAATGCTGGAAGGCAACTTAGAAAATGTTTAGTTCAACTCCCTTATTTTGCTAATAAGGAAACTGCCCCGAAGTGACTTTCCTGTTCTGCATAGTTGGTAGCAGAGGCAGGACAAGAACAATTCCCAAGCCTAGTATTCTTTACACTATAAGCAGGGAAAGGGACTAAGAATTTTTATAGTACCTACTATGTGCCAGGCAACACATTAAGTGCTTTATAAATATTATCAGAATATTGATACAGAACATCATCACACTCATGTTGCCTTCTGTGGTCTCGTGCCCAATTTCCTTTTTGTTTAAATACATTAGTAAGGGACCTTAATAGAAAAGGCTTTCTCAAGAAAACAATGGGATATATGGTCCTGGGGCTGTGAAGAAATCTATACTTTATGCACCCTGGGGTTAGTTGTAGAGAAGGTGGAACAATGACTTGACCTCCCCAAGACACTCTGTCAAGGGGCCCAGCCTCCTAGGGATATATCAGGTCTGCTTGGTGAAGGTTGTCTCTGTGGGGCATCCAGACTCATTCTCCCACCCATACCATGGGGAAGGAAAGATCCAGGCAACATAAGAACTGCAGCAAGCATTCAGCCAAGAGCTGAAGGTAGTTAAGAACTAGGGGGATAAGAAAGACAATGGGGAAAATGAATCTGGGTGGGTGCCAAGGGCCCAGCCTTTGCTTATCTCCTTACTTACCTGAACAAGAACTCAGAGGGAAATCTCTGTCTTTAGATGCCTCTTGAGTCATTACCACAAGTTCTGACCCCTTTCCTTTAATGTGAGGGTCACAGGATTGGGAAAGTTGGATGGCCTATGGGACAGGGAAGAAATGAAGGGTTTTAAAATTTACCACCATAATAACATCTTACATGTGTATACTGTATTATATGATCCTTTCCAAGAGGATTTTACATCTCTGTAATCCTCTTTATGAAACTTTAATGATGGTTAATTATCATCATAAATATAATAGCACCTTGAGAAGAAAGAAGGACAAGTATACATGGCTACCAAGTTTGTAAATGACTCAAAGCTAGGAGGGACAGATAATAAAATGAAAAAAAAAATTAGGATCCAAAGAGATTTTACAGGCTAGAAAGTTAGGCTGAATCTAATAAAATGAAATTTAGCTAAGATAGATGTAAAGTCTTATATTTTGGTTCGAAAACAAATTCAGAAGTACAAACTGGGTAAATTTTGACATATTTGGAAAAGACCTGGGAACTTCTCAGTGACCCAGTGAATGTTAACAGTGTGACAAAACAGTCCAAAGGGTACCCTTGGCTGCACTGATAGAGGCACGGGAATCCAGAACAATTGAAAGTTCTACTGCATTTTGTCCTAGTTCATATACATCTATAGTATCGTATTCTGTTCTCAATGCCATATTTTAAGAAACTGTTAGTGGAGAATGTCCAGGGAAGAGCAACAAAGATGGTAAAAGGCCTCTAAGATCAACTAAAGGAAAGGAAGACTTTTACACTAAAGAGAAGATGTCAGGAGGACATTATAAGATGGTTTCAAATAATTGAACTATTGCTAACATACACTATTAGAAACAACAATACATTGGTTGGTTTTACTGGGAAAAATTTTGCTTTTCCATTTTTAATCTTTGTTCAATTTGTAGGGGAGATAGAGAATAGATTTGGAAATAAATGTGATATAAAATGTGATATAAAAAGAAAAGGTATCAATAAAAACATTCATCAAAGATCCTACTACTTTACTAAAGCCAACAATTATTTCCATTAATTTCTTTACTGATTATGAGTTTCTGAGTAAACAACATCATAAACAAATAGGTACATTTTGGTGTCCTCGTTGCCTGTTTTTCTGCCTTGAATATCTTATTCTTATCTCCTTGATTTTTTCAGCAGACCTAAAACTATGTCAAATAACAGTAGAGAAAGGGGGGCATCCTTGCTTTACTCTTTTATTTATTCTGAAAGTCAGAAGTTTCTCTGTTCCATACAGATTGAGGTTTTAGATAAAGATAGGAACTGGTATTATATATATATAAACACATATATATTTATTTATCATAGTTTTTTTAAGTCCTACATGCCTATGCTTTACATTTTTTAGCCTAAATGAGTGTTGTTCTTTGTTAAAGCTTTCTTTCCCCTGAATTTACTGATATAATCATATTATTCTAGATGTTTTATTGGATTGTTTTCTAATGTTAAATGATGCTTGCATGAGGTTAGCTAATGATGGTTAATTATCATCATAAATATAATAGCACCTTGAGAAGAAAGAAGGACAAGTATACATGGCTACCAAGTTTGTAAAGGACTCAAAGCTAGGAGGGCCAGCTAATAAAATGAAAAAAAAAATTAGGATCATTTTTTTTTATCATTTTTATTAGTCTTTTTAAAGAACCAATGTTAAGTTTTATCAGTTCTATAGTTTCAGGAGTTGTTTTTTTTTGGGGGGGGGGTTGGTTTGGTTTTTCAATGTATCTATTTCTCCTTTAATTTTCAAATTTTCTTCTTTTGTGCTTATTTTGGGTATATTTGTTAATTTAAAAAATTTGCAATTCATGAGTTTTCTGTTTTTCTACTTTGCTAATGCATATTCTTAGGAATATATTTTATCTTCTCTGTTGCTTTAGCTGAATCCCAGAAATTACAGCATGATATCTCATCATCATTCTCTTTCACATAGTTATTGTTAGTTGTTCATTAACAAATTAATTATTCAGGATGCCATTAAGTCTTTATTTAGGTTTGTATATATTGTTTTTGTTCCCTGCACTAACTGCCATTTTTATTTTGTTATCTGTAAAGGATATCTTTAGCATTTCTATTTTTCTTAACATTAATTTATAATTTCTCTGTGCCTCAATATATGGCTATAGTTTTAGTAAAGATTTTGAGAAATACATGCATTCCTTCATTTTCGAAGTTGCTTAAAACCTTTCAGAACTAAATTCCTCATCAGTTTGTTTAGGGCTAGCCATTTTGCAAAACAATTTGGAACTATATCTGAAAAGTTCCTAAACTGTATATGTCCTCTGACTCAGAGATAGCACTACTAGGCCTATATGCCATAGAAAGAGAAAAAGAACCCACATATTCTTTTTGTTATAGCAAAGAACTAGAAACTAAAGAATGTGTATCTGTTGGAGAATGGCTGAAAAAGATGTTATGAATGAATGGAATGGAATATTCTTGCATTGTTAGAAATGACAAAAGGGACAGTTTCATATAAATCTTGGAAGATTTCTATGAACTCATACAAAGTAAAGTAAGCAGAATTAGAAGAGCAATTTATATAACACCATTGTCAAACAAAAAATAAAACAAAAACAACTTTTGGCTTAAGAATTCTGAATGGAGGGGCAGCTAGGTGGCACAGTGAATAGATCACCAGCCCTGGAGTCAGGAGGAGCTGAGTTCAAATTTGACCTCAGACACTTGACACACTTACTAGCCATGTGACCTTAGGCAAGGCACTTAACCCCAACTGCCCTGCCCTCCCCCCTCCAAAAAGCAAAAAAAAAAAAGAATTCTGAATGGAATGACCAATTACAATTCCAGAAGCCAGTTGAAGAAGCATGAAACCAGCCTCTTGACAAAGAGATTATGACATCAAAGTGCAGAATAAGACACATTTTCAGACACATCCATCTGGGAATTTGTTTTGCTTGACTCTGCATATTTCTTACAACAGTCTTTCTTTATTTCTCTTTCTTCATTCCTTCATTTCTTCCCTTCCCCCTCCTCTTATTTTCCCTCTCTGTCTTTCTCTTTTTCTGAAATTTGGAGAGGGGAAAGGTAGGAGGGAGAGTGGGACTAGCAGGAGGGTCCAAAAAAGAAAAAGGGATCATTGAAGCAATTTTTAATACACAAAAGAAAACAAAGAAGGCCAGAAGGAAACACAGACAAGGATAGCTGTGAAAGTTTCATGATGAATTTATGATGAAAAGAAAAAAAAGTTATATGGAGTAGAAATTCTGTTTCATGAACTATACTCTTTTTCTGTTCTATTTTAAATATGAAAATGCTCATTCTATTTGATGATTGAGTTCAGAATAAAAATAAAATAAAATGTTTGTTTTCACCCCTAAGATACTATGAATATTATGAAGGGGATATAGAGAAAGGTAACAGACAAACTTATTCACCAAACCTCACTGAATCTCCCAAATCTTTAAAGTTTCAGATGGCCCAAAGGAAGCCCACTTTATCCATCAAAGAGTTTGGCTTAGTAGGAGAGAGAAAGGAAGGAAGGCAGAGAGAGAAGGGGAAAGAGGGAGGAAGGGAGAGAGGGAGGGAGTGGGGGGGAGGGAGAGATAGAGAGAAGGAGAGAAGTAAAGAAAGAGGCTCAAGAAGAGTTTAAGTTCCTAGATGATATATGCATAAGTTATTCAAAGAAATGCTGCATATTATTCAGGACCTAGTCTTAACCCATGAATACAACCTTTATGAAAGATAATTATGCCCTCCCCAAACTTGATGTTCTCCCCCATCATGGGCAGAATCCTTATCCATAGGGACTGATCGATCATTCAGAGCACTAATTTTGCTCTGAAATAAGTAGAGTGGAACTAGGAAGCAAAAAGGAAAAAGAGATCCCACTCTCAAGAAGGAAGCAGTTGTAGGAAGAATAAAAAGTGATGGGGAATCAGAATGGATTCTATATACCAGTGACATTAGTGGAGAGAAGGGAGACTTGCACATATTTACAACACAAGCACCATGCACACAAATCATAGGTCATGTATCTGATGGGCCTTGTTGACAATAGGAAATCATGAGAAATGGCCCAAATCAAGACCCTACCCCCTGAACCAGCCTTAGCTGTGTACATAGTCACTCAGATACAAGACACTTCACCCCTGATAGTTTGGAGGTTCTTTTTCTTCTTCTTCCACCTGGTCCCTATACATCTAGCAGCATCATTCACTAGGCCTACCACCACTACTACCCTGATCTCCATCAACACACTGTACTCCCCTTGAGGTAGGTAACAAAGGAAAGAACGCCAAATCTTTCCAACACAGATAACCAGCCCAGTGGCTATCCTGAACACATGCTACTCAGCTGAAGTTGGATGCAGCCCCGTGGGCTTGATCAGGCTAACAATCAGAGAATGAGGTCGACTGAGTTCTGGTTTTTCAAATAAAATGTCCTCAGATCAGGAAAGGGAGGTTGCTCATAGTAATCACCCACCTTGCCTCTGAATTTCTTTTTACTACCCACTCCACTCGCCACCCCAGCTTAAACCTTCTCTTCTCTCACATCCTCCTAAATCACTCCTTCATTGTACACATTGATCTCTCCACAGTGTCCTTTCCCACAGTTCATTATTCTCGACCCCACTGGCCCTAACGGTTGCACCCAAGCCAGCCCCTGCCTCCTACCCTATTCCATTACCCCGCCCCCTTCCCGCTTAGGGAGGAGGCCTCAGTCCAGGGGCCAGCTTCAAGGCAGCTGCCATGGAAACGCCTGGAGAGATCACAAAGGGACTATGGCAGGCACTGTGCGCCAAGGCGGGAGGTCTGGGGGATGAAGGGGAGACAAAGAGGCTTTATTTTCAGAAGAGATGGCAAGGGCCAGGCACACGCTAGGGCAGTGAGGGCTACTGGAGCGTGGCACGAGGATATGGGGTTGGGGGTGGGGGCAGGGAAAGACTACATATCTCCCAGATTGGCCGATTCAGGCCCCAGAGGTATAAGGAAATGAAATGGATGAGGCAGGAAGTCTTTACTCAGTCACACCTCCTTTTCTGAGTTTGTTTCTCTGATTGGACCAAATCTTTCCTCAGAGCCGACCCCTTCTTTCCCCCCTGCCAAGGTGCTGGTCACCAACAATGCCAGCCTACAGGACTGATATGGATAGGGATATTAGATTCAGTGTCAGCTTACACTCCCCATCTGTACCCTCAAACTTGAAAAAAAAAAAAAAGGCACCAAGAGCTGTTATTCTCCACAGATAATGGACCCTCTTCATCATCCTATTTTCAGACTCCCACACCCAAATTTCTGTTCTGCCACCTTTCCCTGGGGAAACTACCGGAGAGAAAGTGAATCTTTCTCTGGCTCTTCAATCCCTTCCAACACACCTGTACTCCTCCCTTCGGCTATTCCCTACACCTAACAAACTCCCCTTTCTCTGCCAACCCAGAACCTAAGCCATCTTTAGACAAGACCCAGCTCAAGTCTCACGCCCTCCAGGGCAGCATCTCTAACTAGCCCAGCTCACCTTGATTCCTTCCTTCTCTCCTAGAGCATTTACTGGTGGGAACTTCCGGCAGGGGCCCGTAGGAGAAGTCTAACTGATCGAGCTCTTTGGGTAAACATGGGTCCTAACTAGATTCTAAACTCCCTAAGTGCAAGGACTCCATATGTTGTCGCTTTGCATGGGAGAAGGGAGAAGATGCAAAGGGGATTAAAGGTCACCTCTGGACCCCGATAAAGGAGGGAGAAGGAAATGTTCAGATTTGGGGGGAGTGAAGTGGGGGTGAATTATGTTGGACCTGGGCTTAGGTCAGCATGGTGACCAGCTGTCACCATCACCCTCACAGTGTGTGCGTGTGTGTGCCCCGAAGCTCTACTGCTCTGACACTCCCACCACCAACACCACATTCAAGGTTGCCTCGGTGGTCTCTCACTCTGGGGACCCTCTGGCCCCGTCACTATCCAGCGAACACACACATGTAGAGGACACACACACTCACAGATACATACACAGCACCTGTACACAACAGGATCGTGGCATTAGATTCGGACGTGGCCTAGGAGTCCAATCCTCTCACTGTACAGCTAAGGAAACTGAGGCCCGGGAGGGGGAGTGACTCGCCAAGGTCACGCTAAAGCAGTCAGTGGCAGGGCCGGGACTCGAGCCTATCTTTTGACCTCCCAATGCTAGGAGCCTCGAGGCTCCACGTCGAGGTCTCTGGGCACTTGACACCACGCTACGGAGGGGGCAGACGCGCAAAACAAACAGGGCCACGGCTCACGCGGCCCCAAATGCTCACACAAGCACGCACGAGCACCAGACACACGCAGATCAGTCCACGCGCGCGTGCACGCCCCACAACAAGTCCCTGGGGAGCCCCCCCGCGGTCACGTGCACACAAAGTGACCAGGCGGGTCGGGGGACGGGCAGAGCCGTTACCTGATCCGAATGGGTCAGGCCAGCGCCAGCGGGGGAGTGAGGGCGAGGCCGCCGAGGCTCGTCCGAGGGGAGAAGCTGCAGCCGTGGAATGAAGCCCCCGAGAGAAGCAGGCTCCTCCCCGCACTGCGGGAGCCGGGATTGGCTGCCTCCCGGGGCTGCCCACCCCGGCCTGGGGGCCTGACCTATGACAGAGCGGCAGGCCGAGCCACGGCCCGGCCCCCGCCAGCTTATTGGCTGCCTTCTAGAGAGCCGGCTCCTCCCAGAACCAGCTGGGAGGGCGCCCCCCTCCTACCCCCCACCCCAGGCCAACTTTCCCATTGGTAACTTTGGCTGGATCCAGTCCATAGCCAGGGCTAGGGATGGGGGGGGGGCTTGGTCAAGGTTGGCAGGAGCCCTTCGGTTGTTTCCAAAGCCTGTGATGGGGATGGATTTCTAGGCTTCATCCCCCTTTAGCCTTGCCAAGCCTTTCAAAAGGTTCCTCAGGATGGCAGCAGTGGGCCAAGGACCTTTGGACCAGGAGTGGGGGAGCCCTGAGTCCCAGCCCTTCTTAGATTTAGCGCCTTTCCTCGGGGATCATCGGCGTCTGATCCAAGATATATCTGGTTGTATGCTGTTTTCCCCATTAGATAGTAAGTTCCTTGATATCAGGACCTTTTCTTTTGCCTCTTTTTGTATCCCTAACGCTTAGTATAGTGCCTGGTACACAGTAGGTGCTCAATAAATGTTAGTCCTTCTTGTTGACTCTGCTACTAATTTGCTGTCTCAGCGGATGAAGATAAATAATGTGTCAGAATCAAATGGCATATCCTCAGTGAAAGGGTTTCAAAGTGCTATGCAGACATGAAACATCATTACTTTTTATGGATTTCTGAGACTTAATAAGTCTAAAAGCAAACTATGTTTGCATTTTGCAAGCCAATGGCCTGCCTCCCCCCCCCAAAAAAAACTCCCAGTTTAATGGGCAGAAATTTCACAAAAGTGGACACACTCTCCACAGATACAGTTCATAAAACCTCTGTAACTTAGAAAGTCTGTGAGAACGGTAAACAAAGTACCCATAAATTAAGGAATGGCTAAAAAAAAATTGTGATACATGAATTTAATGAAATATTTTGGCCATCAGAAACAATAAATGGGTTATTCAAAGAAACATGAGAAAACTAAGATGAACTGATGCAGCGTAAAGTAAGCAGATGGAAGAAAAAAACACACAGCAATGTAAATTGAAGGAACTAAGATGAAACTAAATGTTGCATAATTATGACCAAGTTTGATACCAGAGATGAAAAAATATACCTCCTTCCTTTCAATGGAAGGGTGGGGTCCTATGGGAGTAGAATGTTGAATATACTGTCAGATGCCATGATTTTGATGAATTCTGGATTTGTTTTTTTAAATCTTAGTTAAAAGGGAAAGCTACTCTGTGAGGAAGGGAGAAGAGGTTATATTTAGAAATAAATGTGATATAAAAATAAAAGACATCAATAAAACTTTTAAATTATTTTAATGACTTGCTAGGGCCCAAAAATTTTCACACTAATATCAATCAAATGATGACCCCTACCATATTTACCACTTCAATTGCCCTTCCAAGACAGATGCAGTTCATTACCATACCTGAACTGCCAGAGTAATCTTCCTACACCATTTTCATCAGGTCACTATTTCAATCAGGAACCTTCACAGGCTTCCCATTCTCTACACAATAAAGTCCAAAGTCTTCAGGAGGGCATTTTTTTGTCATGGAAGGATAAACTTTAATGGAGAAGACCTGAGTTTGAATTCTCCTGTATTACTAGTTGTGACACCTCTAATCAATCACTTAAACTTTCTGAACTTTCTTTTTATATAAAATGAAAATAATACACATCACAGGGTTTTGATGAAAACCAAATGAGATAATGTACATCAACTGCTTTGTAAACTATGAAGTGTTATATAAATGTCTCCTATAACTACAAATGTATATTGGTAATGGCATTCAAGGAGCTCCACAATGTGGGCCCAACTTCCCTTTCCAATGTTATCTCCAAGTTTCGTTCTTATCAAACACAAAGGTTTGTGTCAACAAAACAACAAGTCAATCTCTTCAAAGTTCTTATTTCCTCCACATTTCCCTCTATATTGGTTCTCTCTGTCTCTGTCTCTCTCTGTCTGTGTGTGTGTGTGTGTGTCTCTCTCTCTCTCTCTGCATCTGTCTTTGAATCTTACCAAGCCTCCTAACCACAACCCCAGTCCTTTCTTTGGAATCTCCTCTTCAAGTCAGAAAAGCTAATTCTCATTCTTGGAGTGAGGATTGTGTTGATGAGAGCTTAGAGCTATATTAGTCTGATGTTCTTTCTAGGGGAGTGCCACTGGGTATCCCTCACCCTCAAGGGTCACCAGTGTTAGAATAGGTCCCTTTCCCACTTGGACTGTATGGATTCAAAGGATCAAAGAATCTTGGGGGCCTTGGCAAGGACTCTAATAGACCAACTGCTTCATTTTACAAATGAGGAAGATGAGTCCTAGAAAAATAAAGTAATTTACCTCATGGAGTAAAAAGCAAAGCTACTTCCTCCAGGTCCTCAGATTCTAGGGCCCAGCTTAGAGGGTCCATAGCCTACCCTCAGGGCCAGCCTGTATGCTTATGTAGAACAGGCAGCCATCTTCTAGCATGATTAGAAGAGTAACCAGCATTATCTCCCACAGTGCCCAGAATTCCACCACCAGAGATTCATTTAATCCTTTGTACCTCAAAGGCTTTTCAAAAAAAAAAAAAATAATAGTAAGCTTCTTGGCAGAATAACAAGAGCACTGGACTAGAAGCTAATGTCAAAATATTTTGGAGATACCCAGTTTTCCAGAGCCAAGGCCCAGCAAGCAGGCTGTGTCCTGAGCTTGGCATAATAATACTCTTTTGCACTCTGGATGATATCACCCTCTGGTAAAGTGTATTGCTTGGACTAGCACCAGGTGTTCACTGAGGGATTTAGCTCCCCCTACTTCTCAGGGCCATCCATCATATATTCACAATCCCTGTTCCATACTCCTGTTCCCATCACAGAACTCTGCTTTTGTGCTCCAAATGGTGGGTACAACCCTCAAGACTTGAGACAATACTGTTCCCACAGCCCACCAAAACAGCATCTCAAGACCTAAAAATGATTATGTCATGTCCAACCCAGGATGCATACAACACCTGCCTTTAGTCCCTCCTTTTTGGGCGGGGTGGAAGGTGGGGCTTCCATTTGAAAGCATCATTTTTTTCACTCCAAAATTCATTAAACTTCTATTTTGTGTCTTGACTTTCCTGTCTCTGGCCTGTTCTGTTTGTTTGGCTCTAGCCACCCATAGGTTAGAGGCTAGTTGCAGTCCAGTCTACACTAGGAAATCCTGGCCATTAGAAAAGAACCTTTGCCATTAGAATCACACATCTTACAGTGAGAACCCACATCAGGGTCAGCTAATCTGACTCCTATCAACTTGCCTAGTGAGTTTGGCCTGAGGAGGTTGGACAAGATGCTCTCTTAAGACCTTTTACAACTCTAAAATGCTATAATTTGACAAACTACTTCTGGGAGGGGGAGGTCTTTGCCAATTAACATATTATCTGAAAATTGTCTGACTTCTGAGAACAAAATAGGTTGGGAGGCCATTTACAGGGTGGTGAAGAGAGCAAGGATCCCAGATGGAGGACAGGTAAGGATGGAAATGTGATGAAAAGGAAACTAAGAAGGTTCCAGAGACAAATTTCATTGCTTTACAATTTTGTAGTAGGGTAGTCTTGGGTGGATAGTATTGTTTGGGCCACATCTACCCATGCTACCCTGAGACTGAGTCATTCTCCTGGTGGAAGAACACAGGTAGAGGGATCAATTAGCATAACATATAGTGTTTACCTCCCTGTAATACTAATGTAAAATGTTGGGGATAAGATGATTTTTAAAGCCTTTTCCACTTGTAACATTTTAGAACTACTTCTGTGTTGGGCCAAAAATAGACTGTGCTTTCCTATAAAATCTAGCTTATATATAAAACCCGAGTGGAGCCTGTAATCAGTGTTATTTTCACTGTGTAGATTTTTTTCCTTTGAAGATCTCACGTGGTCTATATTTGGAGCAATATGGTATTTGCCATCTATCATATAACTAAGAGGACAGTATGAAGCTATCATTAGAACATAGTTTCAAAGGAAGCTTTGGATGCCAGCAGTGGGGGAATGGTCTAACAAAACCATTCTTTGTCTCTGATTTAGTCATCCTTAGAACCTCAAAGTGAGTATTTACCACATGGGGATCAGAGTCCAGAGGTCCTGAGAATGAGCTACACTGCATTGTCTTCTCTTCAAAGACCTCTTGGTATATGAAGGTCCTCTTTTCAGAACCTTTCCAGGCATCAATGTCGGCACTGGTGGTAGAGTCCCTCCTCCCAGCAGCATGTTCTACACTGGCATGTCTAGTGCTCCCTGTGTGAAGCCCCGGGTCCTAAAAGGCACTCATTTTTTTCCTAACTGCCTCCTGATGGAGGCTATCATCAGGGAGCCTGTATTAATTAATGACACCTACCGACTTTTATCAACTTTCATGAAAGCAGCTGACCAAGAGTTATGATAACCTGGAGTTAGCATCTTTGATTGGGGATGTGACGCATTGAGAGTGTGAGCCCTCTTATCACACTGCTAGCTAGTGAAGGACCCCAGACTTTCTGCTACATTGGGTCATGTTTAAGTTTTTTTTTTACTCAATGAGATATTGCTTAGCCCCAGAAGATATTAGAAACAATGAGTGGAGTCTACAGAGAGATAGATCTCAGTTTCTCATAAGGACTTCCTAACAATTAATGCTGTCCCAAAGTGTCTTGTATTACCTGATGAGATCATGGGTTTCCATCATTGGAGGTCTTCCCACAGAAAATGGATGGCTACTTGCCAGGGATGGTGAAAAAGGGATTCCAGATCCTGTAGAGGTTGGACTATATTACTCCCAAGGTCACTTTGAATTCTGAGACTCTGATTCTGGTGAGAAAGCATCTAGTCCAGATCCCTCCTTTTACATTATGTTAATTAAATTAAAGGCCCTGAGAGGTTAAGGGTCTGTCTTTCTTCCTAAATTCACACAGCTAACTAGGAACAGAGTCAGGATTCTGTTGACTCTCCAATACAATGTGATATGTTCAGGTCTCATTTCCCCAACCAGAGTGAGTCTGCTGAGGGGAGCAGCCATGCCTTCTCCCTTGTTTCTTCTTATCCAAAGTTACTAGGATGTGAGAAACCTGGGACACTAATGCACTGTTGGTGGAGTTGTGAACTGATCCAACCATTCTGGAGAGTAATTTGGAACTATATACAAAAAGCAATCAAATTGTGCATATATATCCTTTGACCCAGCAATATCACTGCTAGGTCTGTATCCCAAAAAGATCATAAAAATATTTATAGCAGCTCTTTTTGTAGTGGCAAAAAACTGGAAATTGAGGGATTGCTCATCAATTGGAGAATGGCTGAACAAGCTGTGGTATATGAATGTAATGTAATACTATTGTACTATAAGAAATGATGAACAGGCAGATTTAAGAAAAACATGGAAAGGCTTACATGAACTGATGATGTAAAGTGAAATGAGCAGAACCAGGAGAATATTGTGTAAAGTAACAGCTGCACTGTGTGATGATCAACTATGAATAACTTAGCTCTTCTCAGCAACACAATGATCCAAGACAATTCCAAAGGATTCATGATGGAAAATGCTATCCATATTCAGAGAAAGAACTGCAGGAATCTGAACACAGATTGAAGCATACTATTTTCACGTGTGTGGTATTTTCCTTTTGGTCTGTTTCTTTTTTCACAACATGACTAATATGGAAATGTTTTACATGACTGCACATAACCTATATCAAATTGCTTACTATTTTAGGGAGTGGAGGGAGGTAGAACAATTTGGAACTCAAATTTTTTTTAAATGAATGTGAAAAATTATCTTTACAAGTAATTAGAAAAAAAATACTATTTACGAAATAAAAACAAAATTACCAATGATCTCTTCATTCAAATCTAATGGTCATTTTCAATCCTTACTCTTCTTGACCTCTCCATAACCTTTTGACATTGTCCGTCATCTTCTTCCCCTTGGGACAGTGTCTAGTACATAGTACATGCTAAATAAATGCTTATTGAATTGAATTTTCTCTTGGTTTCTTTTCATGACACTGCTTTTTCCTGGTTCTTCTCCTATCTACGTGGCCACTTCTTCTTTGCCTCCGTCAGTGAATGGTCATGCCCACTAACCACTGGTGTCCCCCAAGGCTCTGTCCTCGGCCCTCTTCTCTTTGAGCTCTGTACTATTTAATTTGATGAGATCTCATGAGGTGGTTTCAATTGCCATCTCTGTGCAGATGATTTTCAGATCTACTTGTTCAGACCTAACCTCACATCCCCAACTGACTTGAACACCTCAAACTGGAAACTGTCCCACAAAACCATCCAAACGTCTTAATTTCCCTATTGTTGTCAAGGATGACCCTATCCTCAACTCTTCACTTTGTCTCACATTCCATATCCGAAGGGTTGCCAATTTCTACCTTTCTAACACCTCTCCTGACACTGCCACCACTCTGGTGGAGGCCCTCATTATCTCACACCTGTACTCCTACAACAGCCTTCTGGCTGGTCTTGCCACCTTCAATCTCTCCCCACTCCTCTCTGGGCCAAAAGCATAGCTCTGACCATGTAACCCCCTCTACGTTCAATAAATTGCAGTGGCTATTATGTGCAGTATCAAATATAAAATCTGCTGTTTGGCTTTTAAAGCTCTTCATAATCTGGCTTACCTTCCACCCTTTCCAGTCTTCTCATATTTTGCTCCCCTCCATATGCTCAAGATCCAGCAATACTGGCCTCCTTGCTATTCTTCCCAGAAAACCCTGTATCCCCAAACTCCATTTCCACTGGCTATCCCCCATGCCTGGAATGGTGTCCCTCCTCACTTCTGCCCCCTGACTTCTTTCAATTCTGAACTAAAATGCCACCTTCTGCAAGAAGCCTCTATCAGTCCCTCTAAATGCTAAAGCCCCAGTAGACTATCTCTAATTGTAGGAACACAATTGTTTCTATATCATATCCCCCTTAGAAAGTGAGTTCCCTGAGGGCCTTCCTTCAGATACCATAACCCCAGGGCTTAACACACTGCCCATACATAGCAATTGTTTAATAAATGCAATGATTCGAATAATAAAGGACTGGTTACCCAACAGTACTTAGGACTGGGCTTCTCCAAGTGAAAGTGTTCAGAAAAAATCTTGGGGCAAAGTTTGGCTCAGCTCAAGTCCTACTTTCTTGATAACAATATCCTCAAGTACCAGAACCCACAGTCTCTCTTCCCTGAATGTATCTTAGCACTGTATCAAAAACAGAAAAAAGTGTGTCTTCAGGGATAGCGTGGAAGGAATTATCACAGTATTTCTTGACATCTCTACCTACGTTCTCAGGGGTTATAACGTGGCAAGTTCTGGTGCCTTCAGAAACACAGCCACCTTCCTGACCATTCCTACACTCTCTGACCGTGCTGCACTCGGACTTCATCAGGTGAAAAGCAGAATGTGAGGTTTCAGACGTGGTTAGAAGCAAAGTATTTCCCTGACGTGTGTTTCGTCTTCTTTTCTTGGGCACTGCTGACTCAGCCTACACCACTTCTGGGGCACATGCCACATACTGCCCTGTATTACTACTTACCTTTCCTTATACGTATGTCTTATCTCTATAGCAATCAACCAGTATTTACTGAGCAGCTACTAAGTGTTTAGTCTTACACTGGATACTCTTAAGTTCCTGAAGCAAAGCTTAACACAGTGCTGGGCAAGTAGCAAGTCCTCTATAATATTATTATTGAATAAGTAGATGAATGCTTCAGGCCTTGAACAACCATCAAGCATTTTTATCTATTCAGTAATACTACTAGGTGGTGTAATGGATAGAGTAAGGGGTCCAAGTTCAAATGTGACCTCAGAAAACCCTAGGGAAGTCGGTTTAGCCTCTTTGCCTCAGTGTCTTCATCTATAAAATGGGGTTAATAGCACCTACCTCCCAGGGCTGTTGTGAAGATAGACATAATATTTGTAAAGTGTTTTGCACATCTTAAAATGCTACACAAATGCTAGCTATTGTTGTTGTTGTTAATGCCCCTTACTGATAGCTTACCTTCCTTCTCTAGTTGGCACCCAGCTCTTTCTCTTTCCCAGTACTGGGACCTCACACTTTGCAAATCCTAAAGCCATACTTGGTCTTTCCTAATGCCCTTCAGGCCACACACCCCAAAACAATGTTTTCCTTGCTTGCAAGTTCCTACTGGACACAGCCTCATAGCCTCTTCCTTCAAGTGCAGGGTTAAACTTCACAACCTCACAATGCACTTCCTGAAGAGCTCTGACCATCCCTTCAACTTCTTTCCAAGGCTGCTCTCACTAGTTCTACCCCACACACTCCACACCTTTTGTTAATTTTTCAATAGTACACAGACCAATTGCCACAAACATGATCCCTTTCTCAGCTGCAGAAATGTCCATTGAAAGTTGCCAGCAAGTCCAAAAGACTATCTTCTTTGTTTGGAATCCCCAGATCCCCGTCACTGACTCCCACCCTAAAATGGCAACATTACCTGGTGGCATCACTAAGTTAACATACCAGAAACAGGGAAATTGTACTTAGAAATGTAGTAATCCCTGCTCTAATTTACTCCTCCCTCAGGATGTCAGCCACTATAGACATCAAAATATCAGAATTTTTAAAACCACTGCAGTGAAAACAGTTTGTGGGCATATTCTTTTAGACCAGAAAATTTTAGGAAAATGTTTAAATACATGCAATTTTAAGTAGTCTTCAAAACTCTAAAGTCACTTTATTCAATTAGAAACATACAAAAAATGTATTATGTATAACTTGATTGGCTCATAAAGTCACTGTTTGGCTTATAAAGTCACTCAGATGTGAAAGCCTGGCAAAAGAAATGTAAAACTTTGGGAATTTGGGATGAGGCTCTCCCCTCCCCCAACTTATTATTTAATGAGAATTTTTTTAAACCTAAAAAGCCACCCCACCTTTTCTAGACCTAACCTGATCAGAAAACATTTCTTTTTCTATAAACTAGCCTTCTCCTTCCAACAAGAGCCCAGCTGTTTTCCAATCTACCTATCAGCAATATCCAATGTATATGCTGTAGAGTTTTTGCACTCCTTTCCATACCTACTTCCAGATTCCAAACCCTTGCTATGCTCTACTCCCTATGCTGATTCCCAGACCTAGATAAACACTAACTCAAGGTTCAGAACCTTAAAGTAAAACCATATAAGTGTGAGATTATCATCATTATTAATATTATCAAATATTAATATTAAATTAATATTAATATTTGAGGAAAAGGCCTTAAAAATTTACCCAGGTTCAAAAGAAAAAGACTAGGCAGGTAAGATTTGTCATCACTGCAAAAACTCAGCCCAGACCCATATGTCATCTACTCCAAACAATTGGTCTTGTTTATTAAGCTTTCTGTACTTACTGGTGGTGTCAGTCCACCACCAGTCCTTGTTCCACTGATCTCTCAGCCCTGCCTATTCCCCAGGAATTCTGATTTGTGCTAATGGGAAGATCCTCTCATTGGCCCCAGGAATAATGGCAAAGGATCAGCTGGCACTCAGGTTTAACAAGAGAGTTACCCTTGGGTAACTGCAAAATGAGCTCTTCAGTTCTGGGAGAATCATGCCCCAAGCTACAAGGTAGGAGTCAGCCTACTTTGGCCAGAGGACCAAATCCAACCTATGGAAACTACTTAAAAATGCAAAAACCATTCCTAGCTCGACACTAGAGGAAAAAAAAGTTGCAGCCAGATTTAGCAGGGACTCCTGGTCTAAGGCATGGCCTTACAAGATAGGATCATTGTGTGACACATTTGCCATAGATAATGTGGTTTAGTGGGAAAAGCCAAGGATTTGGACCCTGGGGACATTAATCCAAATTTCCCCTCTGCTCTTAATTACCCAACCCATATAACCTAGGGCAAGTCTCTTCCTTTCTCTAGGTCTCCATTTTCTCATCTCCAAAATAAGGGAGTTAGACTCGATGATCTCTCAAGTTCCTTCCACCTTTAAACCCTACAAATGCCCAGGCAGAACTGGCCTCCTCATAGCCAAGTGCTTAGTTGTAGCTATTTGATTCTCTATCAGTTGATAACATTCCTTACTAAAAAGTAGAGCAGAGACATTCTTCACATAGCCAACCCAGCTGTCTCAGAGATCTTGGCAACTATCTACAATCCTCTTTTTCTGACTGAGTCATAACTATGCCTATACCAAAGGCACTATGGTGGCACTATGGAAAGAGTGTTGGACCCAGGAGTTGGCAGCTAGGTAAAAAAATATATAAAGCGCTGGGTCTGGAATCAGGAAGTGCACTCAAATTCAGCCTCAAACACTTAAAAACTCTGTATTTTGGACAAATCACTTAACCTCTATTTGCCTCAGTTTTCTCAATTGTAAAATGGAGATAATTACAGTACCTACCTTTTTAAAAAGTATTTAGCACAGTGACTGACACATAGTAGGCCCTATTTAAATGCCTATTTGCTTCCCCCTTCCCTTCCTGGGACTCCAACCCTTATTGTGTGACCTTGGCAAGTCACTCCAATCCTGTGGGTTTCAGTAGCCTCATCTATAAAATGGGAATAAAATTTGCCCTATCCACCTCACAGAGTTATTGTAAAGAAAAGAACTTTGTAAACCTTAAAGTGATTGATTTATAATCATTATATTACCCTGTCCCTCCTACCTCTCCCCACTTCTCAAGATAACCTAGCCCAATGGGAATACTTCCTCTCTGACTCCCCTCAACAGATTGTTCTAGGTTCCACTCCCCCAGACACAACTCACGCAACTCATTCCAGGTTCTACCCTGCTCCATTCTTCCTGGGCCCCTCTCTTCCTTTTATATGTCCAACCCATCCCCTCCATCTTTCCTCACTGCCAAATACTGAATTCTCAAATCCTAGAGTGGAGAAGGTCAAAGAAGAAACTCAAAAATTGGCCATGTTGTCCACAGAAAGACCAAGGAGGAAATTCTAGTCCTAAAGCTTCTTAGGTGTATGATCTTGGCTTTATTTTTTGATAGTAAAACTAACCTTCTACCTCACTCATAGCGATCACATGAAAATCAACTAAGAAAAGAAAAGCAAAAATTCAATGCATTAATCACACATCCACAATTCTTATTAGCACTATCATGCCATGCCCTTCTGTCCCTAAGAACTGTATTTTATGACACTGGGAGGGAGGTTAAGCTATTTACCCTTGTGTAAGGGGCCTTCCATTCCCAAGAATCCCTAGGGAACTACTACCAAATGGTAACTGAGTCAGCTACTTTAACTTTCTCATTCCTTTGCCCTCTTGGAAGTCTCTCGGAGAACAGCTCAGTCCCAAATCCAGGTCCTGGAGGCATCTACCTCTTTTTAGACTGTCTTTTGCCCTAGTTTCAATAGGCTCCTGATCCTTCTAGCCTAGTTCTACTCATTTTCCCTCTCTCAGCCCACGAATTTTCCTGGTTTAGTAGCCCTAGGGGATAAAGAAGTTCTTATTCACTCTTTCTCCTTTTAGGGAGGCACTTAGAGTACTCTAAGTGAGTATCTGAAAAGGCCTTAGTCTAAAAGGGCCAAGGTCTCCCATTGCATCCTGGGTCATCCTGATGAATATCTAGTCACTGGAGCCAGATGGCTCTGGAGGAGAAAAATGAAACCTTGCATAGCTCTCCCTCACTCAAGTCAAAGTCAACTGCAAGTCATGTCATCATTTCCTCGATGCCATGGTCCTCTTCAAAAACAAAGGACGAACACAACAGGGAGGCAAGGGATGTCCCACCCTCAAAGGTAGAACAAATACCAACCCCTACCTATTTTTTACCTGAAGGCTGGGGATGAGGCAATAACCACTGCCCCCCCCCCACACACACACACACACATACCTGCATCATAATTTGCACTTCTATCACCTCATCTTTGATCACCTCACCTGAGAGATAGGCAGAGTAGTAAGTAGTTTCTCCGTTTAACAGATAAGGAAATTGAGGCCCAGAGAGGTTAAGTAATTTGCATAGGATCATACAGAATTTTAGAACACAGACCTCCTAACTATCAGAGCCAACTGGGCTTATTCTAAAGGCTATCTCTAGCCCCAAGAATCTTCTGAATCTTTACCCAAATCCTCACCTGGATAACCAAAGGCAGAATTCCTCCCACTCCTTTATTATCAAGAAGCTTACAATATAATGAGAGAATATAACCATAACAACAATGCTACCTGCAGCTGCTGTGGGAATGTAAGGCCATGAAGACCAGCACACAGGAGGGTTGCTAGCATAGGTTTTTGGCTTTTCTAAAGGAAAGCAACTCAAAAGGGGTCAACAATCTTACTTTAATCAAACATATATATCATTTACTTAGTTCAGGGTGTATGTGTCAGAAGACCACTCACCCAAAATGACTCAGAGACTTCTCAAGGTAGAAGCAAAAACTTTATTACCATCTTTCTCGAGAAAGGGTGTCCCCAAATCCAACAAGAAAGTCAGAAGGGAGGAGAGCACTACAGAAGGCAAAAGCAAGATTATAAAGCCCTAACGTGGGAATTCCACACCTTCTCCACTGTCCCACCTTACCATTGGTTGGTAAGGCAAGCTCACAATCTTCTTATTAATGCCAACCAATAGTCGAAAAGCCCTCTCCATTCATTACCCTAATTATTACTAATGAGGTTCTAATTTTGTTAGATAATATACATAACACATGAGGTCCACTACACAAGCAGAGTAACACCCCCAGAATACTGAACCCCCTTCAGTCCAACCTAGATGTGTCCTTATCTGGGCCTGAGTGTCCCAAGGCCGCTGTCTGCTTTCTGATTGGTCAAATCCACCTGCTGCTGCCAGCTCCTTTTATTCTACATTATTTCATTTTTAGTATTATCTAGGAGTTCTCTGGGAACTGGGAAGCCAACTTCTTCCCAAGGCTACTGCCTCAACTCTTCCCAAGGCCACTGTCTGGTACTTTTGTTTTTGCTTTTTGGAAGGCAATTAGGGTTAAGTGACTTGCCCAAAGTCACACATCTAGTAAGTGTGTCAAGTGTCTGAGGCCGCATTTGAACTCAGGTCCTCCTGACTCCGGGGCTGGTGCTCTATTTACTGTGCCACCTAGCCACCCCCTGTCTGGTATTTTTTATCAGTAGTCTTGTTTTAGCAATTCTTGTAGTTCTATAGAAACTTAAACCTTTGCTACCTCTCACACTACCATTCCTTTCCCCGAACTAAAAACACCTCTAATTTGGTCTCAATAGTTAATCAATTGTATTAATACTCAATAGCTCTTACATTACCTTGAAATACACAATGACCTATATATATGGGGAAACGATACTGAACTTAGTTACAAAGTATAAGGAATAAGAATGTATATAGGATGTTCAGAATGGGAAAACTTCACAAGTTATCCCTCACAAGGGGGAAAAGTCAAAACCCCAAACTTCAGAGAAAATACCAACAGAAATTACAAGCAGAAATAGTAGCATAAAGACCAAGAGACAGGGTTTATAACCATCTGACCAAATAATACTTGCATCACAGATCAACAGACAGATCCAACTATCTGACCATTATATACATACATAGTTACCAGAGAGAGAAGCATCAACATCTGGGTTTTCAAAAGCTGGGGGTCTCCTTAATGGCTACCTAGAGTCTCATCTGGCTATATCACTCAAACACTCCTATGAGTAAGCCCCAAAGCAAATTTCTAACCTTAGAATATATATACTTCTTCAGGGTCAGAGGGCATCACAACCCTTTTGATCTACTACTGCCTAATCACAAAGTAACAAAAGGTGAGGGCCTTCCTGAAAAACAAGCCTCCCCTAAGCCAGTTTCTCTGGTTGGGCCCCACTGTGAGACCTATTAACAGTTGGGAAAGATCTTCAACTCCTATTAACATTATGATGCCTTACATAAATATAATATAAAGTAGAAGATGGTTGGGGCAAAAAAGAGTCCCAGACATATACTACAAAAAATTTGAGGTGAGATTACCTTCAGCTTGGGGGAATCAGAATAGACCTCTTGGAAGACCAGAGATTTAAGCTTAGACCAGTTATTAACAGGCCTAGCAACAGCCCTTCCACCTCTAAATCTATGATCCTGTGGCCTCTATCTGACAACAGCTCAGCCTCATTGTAAGAAGGGTCTATTATTTCCAGTGGTCATTCATACTTACCATCCCCTCCATTCCCAAAGCCACCCCCAAATTCAAGTCCTTATTCCAACTCATACCTGGCTTCCTATAATTGTTTCCCTGCCTTACATTTCTTTTCCCTCAAATCTATCCAGCACACTATGCTCAGAATTTTCTTCCTCAAATACCATTCTCATCACCTTCAAAAGCTTCTCTTTGCTGATGATATAGTGTATAAATTCAGCCATGCTTTCAAGACCCTTCACAATCTGGGGTTAGCACACTTTTGCAACCTTTTCTCATCCCTCTTCAAGTACACTACAATCTAATGAAATTGGTCTTTGCCATCCCCCCAAAGACAAGTTGAGCTTTTCCTGCCTCCAACATCTTATTACTTACCTAATCCAGAATACCACTCCAAACCTTAGCCATCTTTCAAGGGCCAGTACAAAAGCTACTTCACTTATGTAGCCTTTTGCTTCAGTCAATACTGAGTTCTTCCTCTAACAATGATTGTTTCAACCACTCATTCAACAAGTAATTCTGTGCTTTTCATAACATCTCTTCTACTGCCTTCAGCTTTTCTTATATTTCTATCTTCTCTCCCAACCTATTAGGTCCTCATGGCCAGGAAAGTCTTACTCCTCTTCATAAAGCTTATAGCCCCCAAATGCTCAATAACTAATGTGAGAAGTAGCAAAGGGTTAAGTTTCCACAGAAATGCAAAATTTGCTGAAATAAGGCTACTGATAAAAGTACCAGACAGTAACCTCAGGAAGAAGTTGGATTCCCAGTTCCCATAGAACTCCTAGATATTACTAAAAGTGAAATGATGTAAAATAAAAAAGAGCAGGTAGATTTGACTCATTAGAAAGCAGACACTGTTCATATCTGGGTTAGATTTCGGGGGGGGGTGGGGAGAGAGATCCATATCCTGGGGTTCATGTATTATGTATATTATCTGAAAGAATTAGAGCCTCATTAGTAATAATGTATGATAATGGGGAGATGTACCCAGAAAAGAATGAAGGGAGTGTCTGCACCAAACTACCATATAAAACTTGCTTGGCTTTTATCTCCTGGACTCCTTCCACAAGAAGCACAGGGTCCACTTCTGGCCAGAAGTGATCAATTCCTTTGGATTTCTCCCTAATAAATTTTTTTTGATATCAGATTTTTCTATCAATTGTGTTTTTGCTTTTTCAAGTTGGCATTTCCAACACTAATTTTACTTGAGGGTCTCCAGGAACTCTGCGCACAGAACACCCAGATTCACCAACCAGGCATGATCTAGTTTCTTGCTGTCTCAGTGACTAAAGAGAATAAAGTTGATGGGATCTTAAATTTTAGAGCTAGAAGGGACTGAAGCTATTGTACTAATTTTAAACAAGGCAAAAACTAAGGTCTTGGGGATTACTTTTTTTTTTTTTTTAACCTGTTACTTTTAGCAGGGGAAAGAGTTAGTTCCTGGGACCAATTGGTCTTAGACAATTGCCATGGATAGAGAAATTATATAACTTGTCCTGATTACATAAGAATGCATGTGTCAGAAGTAGTATTGGAGGTCATCCTGCTCTCTGCTATACCATGGTGTCTCTCCCCAGGGATTCTTTTAATCAACCTGAGTCCTGAGGCAGAGGACAAACTAGACCCCAATATCTCAATCCACATACCCACATCCTATTCCCTGAGGATTTGCACAAAAATATTTTCACTTTCATAAAAGATGAGTGTGGTGCCAGAAGTATTGCACTCCTACTAAGAAAACCTGGGCTTCCTGGTGTGGGGGCAAATAACTGAATACTAGAAGGGCAGAAGTTTAAGAATAGGACTACATGGCGTCAAAGGACTACATGGCATCAGCTGATGCACTGCATTTTTTTAATCTGCAAGACAAAGAAAATAGGACTGAAAAATATTCAAATTTTCAATTTTCAAAGTAAAATTATAATAATTTTTTTGCATCAACTGACATCTGATTTTTCTAAGGGCTCTCCAAGCCTCTGTTTCCTCATCTATAAGATAGAAACCAAAGATTGTCAGAGCTGGAAAGGTTCTCAGAAATCACCTCCTGAGGGAGAACTGATGACACAGGGTGCAGAATGAGACATTTTTTGAACTATTCAATGCTAGAATTTGTTTTGATTGAGTATGAGCACTTGTTACAAAGGTTTTGTGTGTTTTTCTTTTCTTTTTTTCCAATGGGGGAGGAAGAAGTGGGAGGAAAAGAAAATATTTTTCTTAATTAAATTTTTTTTAATTTTAATTTAAAAAATTTAATTTAAAAATAGATTTAAAAAATCTAGTTCAGTCTTATTTTACTAGATGATGAAGTTCTGGCGTAGCTTGCTCCAGGTCCTACAGTCTTTTTCAGAACAAAGCCAGAAGATAGGAAACGTGAGACTCATCTATAGTGTCTCAACCAAACACCTCCCTTATAGTGGTGAAATGAGTTGTCCAAGGTCTCACAGGCAGTAGGGAGCAGAACTGAGAATCAAACTCTGGTCCTCTTACTCCATAGTCCAACCAGACCTTCTTTCACTCCACCATTTTCTAAAACCCCGCGGTCCTAAACTGCCTAATATCCTGATTGATACAGATGCACTGTCCAAAAGAACTGTCTCTCCCAAATAAAGCCAGGAGGGTGGAACCTCCGTAAATCAGCTTTCTCCCCGGAGCTTCTCACTTTGCTCTTTTCCCCACTCTCTTGGTCTATCCCACTGCTCGGGCCGGCTCCTCCTGGACACCCCACCCCCACCCCTGAGTCCCTGCAGCGTCTGAATCTCACTCTACCCCGATCATATCTCTGGCCCTGTCCTTAGGGCCCGGCCGCCGCCTCCTCCAGGGAGGCCCTCCAGAACCACCCCATTACACCACCCCCAGACCCCCAAAGCGGGCCTTGCTTTTCCTCATCCCCAAAGGAAAGGGGCCGCAGCTTGGAGGGCGGAAGCGCAGGGGCCTGGGGGACGTCATTCCTGGGACACCTGGCCTCGCTCAGACGTGGGCAGAGGAAAGAACTAGCGAGGGCTGGGCCTCTTTGGGCTCCTTTCTCGTTGCTCCCATTAGCAGACTCCAACCGAGAAATAAAGAGGTACCTTAACCCCAGTGGCTAATGTTAATACTAAGCGGTGAAGGACGGGCAGAAGCTGTTGATTGGCTGGAGGGCGGGGCAGCCCCAGGCTGCCGCGCTGCTATTGGCGATCCTTCTCAGGTGGCCAGAGCAGCTCAATCAGAGGAGAGCAGAGGCAGGCCTTCTTTGTTCTCAAACACCCGTGAAGAGATTGAGGAGAGGGGTGTGAACCGGAAGCCCGGGCATTAACCCCCTAGATGCGGGGGAACACGAGGGGAAAAAGAAAAAACCAAGTCACTTTGAAAAATGGAGTGAGGGAAGTGAGGGTGACCGGAAAGGCCCGCGGGGGCCCTCGGCCAGGAGTTCTCTCACCTCTAGCCCGGACTCACTCTCAGTCCCTGCTCCACTCCCGCCGTCTGTGCCTGGTATCCAAGCGCGCTGCCACCCCGGGCTAGACTCTGGGCTCCCAGACCTGCACCACCGTCAGTTGCTCCCCCTTAACCCGTCTCTTGGGCTCCAGCGGATCCCACCCCCAGCCTCGCACCTTCCTAAGGACGCCGAACAGCGACCCGAGAGGCGCCCTCCCGCCTCTAGAGGACAACAGCGAAGCCTCTCCTGGGACCCGACGTCCCCGGAGGAGGCCTTCGCCCCAGCGTGGCCCGCCGATCTCCCGCGGTCCCCCTCGCACCCGCCGCACCCACGCACTCTTCAGGTTCCGCCGTGGGTGCGTCTTCCAGCGCCCTAAGGCTGTCACTTCATCTCTTTCGGCCTCAGGTTCCTGCCTGACACCGGGGCGTTGGACCAGATGACTGCCAGCGTTCCTTTCACTCTCCATCAGTGAATGAGGGTCCGTGAGAGTCATCTCTGATGCTCCTGAGATGGACTTAACCTGTCCCTATTGGGACTTAGTATGTCCCTCGAGGCTTCTCGTGGGCCTCGTCACCTTCCACCTATTGCATACTTAATTACCTAAGTCGTATTTCCACCTTATACCGTAAGCATCTTGACAGAAAGGACTGGGGAAACTAAGGCCCAATGAGAGTAAGCCATTTGTCCAAGTTCAAACAGTGCAGAGTACAAGAGCCAGGATTCGAACCTAGGACTTCTTTTCCCAGACTTCTGCCCGTTCCACCATATCTAGGTAGCAAGGAGCAAGAATTCACTGGTGACTTTTGAGAGCAGTATTTCAACAGAGCTTAACCCACTCACCTCCCATGAGCTACTCCTCCACCCTGTGGCCCTCTCCAGTAGTCCAGATCTATATCTGACCACTGAACCCAGATGGCTCTGGAGGAAAGGTGAATCGTGACTTTGCACAGCTCTCCCAATCCAATTCGCTTCCAAGTCACAGCATCACCTTCCTGATGATTGTTCTGAGAACAACCACAACAACCACCTCTACTTTACCTCAGCAGCACACAAAGATTATTATAACCTTTGCTCTTGCCCTCACCTACACATGGACCACCTCCATACTCAAGAATTTGGAAATCCAGTTTTACAAACTTAAATTAAATCTATTTAATTTTCACCTCTCCGTCTGCCATCCTTTACATGACCCTACTCTTCATCCACATTGTGACTTGACCCTTTGACCCCTCACTTCTCTCCCAGGCTATCTCTCCTGCACTAGCTACTCTCTCATCTTGACTCCTTGGTGAAGTAATTCATTTCTACAATGTCCTCTTTTGAATCCCTAACCCCTTATCATATCACTGATTACATCCTGCCAAGCCTCAGTCTTGGTTCCCTCCTACCATTTGTTGCCTTTGCTCCTACATGTGTTGCTAAATGAAGGTGGAGAAAATCATGCAACCATTCTGACTGGGTCCACTACAAATTTGTTAAATAACTTCAACTGGCCCCTCACTGTTGCTAGGCAATCTTACTATACCTCCTCTATTGACTTACTATTCTATTCTCCACAATGGAACTTTTCATCCTTCTTCAAACCTCCTATGGGTCCCCTTCCCCCAAACTTTTTCAGCTGAGAACCTTGTCTCATATTTTACCAGAAATGTTGAGGCCACCTACACACTCCTTTCTTCTGTCACCTCATTCTGACCCTCTCTCCTCCTTTACCTGTCTCACATGAAGAAGTGGCTTCACTCCTTACCAAGGCTAACCCTTCTACTTGTTCAGGTGATCCCATTCCATACCATCTCCAATAGATTTTCCCCTCTATCATCCCCACTCTTTCACTTATTTAAATCTCTCTCTCTCTCTACTGGCTTATTTACTATTGCCTATAAACATGCCCATGTCTTCCCTACCCCCAAAAGACCTGATAACCATTGTCCTATACCTCTTCTGCCCTTTGTAGCTAAACACTGATGGAACCCTAATAAAGCTGTCCCCAGCCCCAATATTCTAACTTCATTTTAGGCCTGGCCCTACTTAACAGCAGGCCCGCTGTACCTACCTAGCCCCAGCCCCACCTTCCCCAACAGTGTCCTAACTTCTTCATATATGCCTCACTGCTCACTGGAACAACAGATGTGTCCCTGAACTCTTAGTTCCCACAGAAACTGCAGTTGTGTCTATATGATGGGAACCTAGCCACTGCCTCTACCTGGTTACTGCCCCCAGACCCATTCCCATAGAAACAGGTGTATTATTGTATTAAATCACAATCACATCATCCACCTAGCCTAAGACAGGAACACAATAGCTAGCCAGTTGGAGGGCAGAATGACCAGAATGTTTAACCACTGAACCATAAAATGGGACCCTTCCTCCATTACCTAATCCCTTAACAAACTCCTCCTGCCTTTCTAATATTAATGATATTCCTCTATTCTATGTACATTTCTGTTGTGTAATTGTTATCTTTACCCTATAAAAGTCCATCTTGACTTCTCTCAAGTTGCTGGTTCTTCTTGGAATTTAGCCTGCTTCATGAGAGGCGTCAATCTCAATAAATGCCTATACTTGGATTAGAGGTGGTCTGACTGAATGCTTTGAAACAGTTCTACCACAATACATTATGAAACCGAAAGTTTTAGGTGTCCCTGGTTTTAAACCACAACACCTCTACCTCTAAAAGTCTATCTACATTTGGTGCCTCCACTTTCCTCTCATTGTCTTAACCCCTTACAATCTCGTTTCCAACTTTCATTATTTCTCCAAAACTGCTCTCTTCAAAATTACCAATGGTCTCTTAATTGCTTGTTCTCAATCTTCTTTCTCTTTGACCTCTCTGCAGCTTTTGACACTGCTGATTCCTCTCTTCTTTGAGTTTTTTCTTTCTCTTCAAGTTTTCAAGACACCACTCGATCCTGATTTTCTCCCATGTGACCACTCCTTTTATCTAATCCATTCAGATTCTCTTTCAGTTCAAGCCCTTTAATCATACCCTTGGGGTTCTGTCCAGCCCTCTTCTTCTTCCTTTAAACTATCGAAATTCCCATGCATTTAATTACCATCTCTATGATTATCAAATTTACCTATCCTGCCCCAATCTCTTTACTGACCTCAAACTGCACATCCCCAACTTCCTTTCAGCTACCTCAAACTGGATGTCCAGCAGAAATCTTAAACTCAGTATGCCCAAAACAGAACTCATTATCTTTCACCCTAAATTCTTTCCCACTCCTACCTTCCCTATTATTGTAGAGGGCAATACAATCCACCCGGTTCATTCCTCAGGGTTACAGCCTAGGAATCACCCTAGATTCCTCTCTCTCTGCCCCCACATCCAAGCTGTTGTCAAGGCCTACTGATTTCATCTTTTTGCCCTCTCCTCTAACTCGGCCACCATTCTGGTGCAGACCCTTGTTAACTTCACTTTGATTACTAACAACAGACTGCTGGTGGGTCAGACTTGGAAGCAGTATTTCAACAGAGGTCCTCAACCCACTCAAGTCTCTCTATTCCAATCCAGTCTCCATCAAGCCACTAAAATGATATTCCTAAAGGACAGGTCCTATCATGTCACCTCCCTAAACTTCAGAGGCCTCTTATTCTCCAGGAGCAAATACAAAGTGCTCTGTTTGGCATTTAAAGTCCTTCCTTACCTAGCCCACTCCTACCTTTTCAGTCTTTTTTTTTTTTTTAAAAGCAATGGGGTTAAGTAACTTGCTCAAGGTTACACTGCCAGTTATTTCTGGGTGTGGTGCTAAGTATCTGAGCTCGGATTTGATCCCCAGGTCATCCCGACACTGGAGCCGGTGCTCTTACTTGCTGAACCACCTGGCCGCCTCTCCTTTCCAGTCTTCTTACACCTTACTCCCTAGAACTTTTTTCTTCAGTCTGGTAACACTGACCCCCTGGCTGTTCCATAACCCCTTTTATTTCTAATGCCTTTTCTCTTTTAATCATTTCCCATTCATCCTGCCTATAGCTTGCTCTGCATGTTGTTTCCTCTATTAGATTGTAAGCTCCTAAGAGCAGCAAGTATCTTTTGCCTTTTTGTATTCCCAGTGCTTAGCACAGTGCCCTGCACATACTTGGTGTTTAAAAAATGTTAACTGATTCTCAAGGGAATGAAAAGAGTGGGTGTCCTTCATAGTATCTCACAAATCACACTATTAGGCCTGTTTCCTCCTCCATAAACAAGCAGTTAAGAGTAGTCTTTGGCATCCTTCTATGGGTCTCTGAAACTTATCCACCCCTGGCCTGCCTTCCTCCCTTATGCCATCTGGCATATGGTAAACACTTAAGTATGTACTTCACAAAGCCACTGGAGGTCACTCTGGGGCTATTCACGAAACTCTAGTTCAGATACAAAGAATCTATGGGCTGGAATAGAACCACAACCCAGGGTCCTAGAAAAAACTGGGTCTCCCCACTCATGGTGTGCCCACCAAGAACGTGACACTTTCATACTACATCTGACTGTCCAAAATACAGCACTGCACCATTCACTAGACTTTGCCTCCACCAAGTACAGCCTGATCAAAATTCATACCCCTTGTCCCAGCTCACTAAAATGACCATGTGCTATTCTAATTAATCCCTTGTAATAGTCTGGATGTGCTCAGGTAGCACTGGGAGTTCTCAGGACAGCATTAGGTCAATAGACCAAACGGGTTTCTCTGACCCTCTTAGAAATGTATATAAACAAGCATTTAGTATTGTTAAGAATGCACCTGTTACTGAACTCATAACTGAATTTATTATTTCCCAAACCTTGGGTGTACCTTGGTGCCCAAGTCCTCAGAAAGTTTACAGAAAGCACAGGAACACAAAACAAAGACACCCAGGAAGAGTCACTCAGGTAAGCAAGATTCCATAGTTAATTTATCCAGACAGGTCATATCTACTTCTTGTTCTCCCACTGATCAGTACACCGAGCCCTGTAATCCCAGCATACAGGCCAATCTAGTATCATCAGAACTTCAGGTTCATCCTTTCATTTTCCATCCATAGGCAGTTTCAGTGGGAGAAAGGGTGGTACCTTGCTTGGCCATTAGCAACAGCTGCTACTTTCAGGCAACTGACCCTTCACAACTGTGGTAACACCATGGCAGAAGCACAGAAAAAAGGTGGACGGCAGACAGGATATGGGACTTCAGATGAATGTCGTCATTCTTACGAAATAGCATGGCACAGTCAAAAGGACATAGAGCTAGGAATAACAGAACTGGGGGCTGGGCACATTTCTGCCACTATTAGCTGTGTGCCATGGCCAAGTCACTTCATTTTCTATTTCTTCTTTTGCAAAATAAGGATGATAAAACTTCCACTACTTACCTCACAAGGCTGTAGGCCTTTATAAACCTTATAATGCTATAGAACTGAGCTGGTAATACTACTCCTCAAAGGAAACATTTCCATTTTAACAGGATGCCTTAACTCAAAGGAGTCACCTCATTCATTGATCCAACACATTTATTGTTTTTCTTGCTGGGGGTACAGAGTTATCAGACAGTGTCTGCCCTTCAGGACTTCACAATCTAGCAGATAAGTGGTAGTGGGGGGGAAGCAGAACTAGAACCTGGATCCTAGTCCAGGCTCTGCCACAAACTAGCTCCGTAACCCTAGACAAGGCCTCCCACCTCTCTTAACCTTAGCATCCTCATCTACATAAAGAGGGGGTTGGACTAGTTAATTAAATTGAACAAACATTTATTAAGCACCTCCTATGTGAACTATTCTAGGTTTTAGGAATACAGAGAGACACAACACAGACCCTGCTCTTAAGGAGCATACAATCTAACAGGGGAACAGACAGATACTGAAATAACAATGATACAAGGAAAAGTGAGCTTAAATGTAAAAGTCCTGAAAAAATGCAAGGAAAAGTCACATTCACCTGGGGGAGGGGGGGAGGTGGAGAGGGTGATTAGGGAAATTTTGTGGAGATGAAACCTGACCTGGTGTTCAAGAAAGGGACTTTGCAAGACAGAGATGGGAGATGAGGGGTGAGTGGGAGGGAAAGCATAGGGTTTATTACAAAAATGGAAGACAGTGTGAGGAATAGATTGGAGGGGGCAAGGTGAAAATGGGGGAGAGTAAAACCTAGTTTAGCTCAAATAAAGAATGTTAAGGAAAATATAATGCTAGAAAGGTATGGTGAAGCAGATTATGGAGTATCTCGAAAGCCAGGATCAAGAGTTTATACTTTCCTTAATAAGTAATAAGGAACCACTGATGATTTTTGAGAAGTGATATAATCAAAGCAGCACATTAAAAAATTTGCTCAAGCAGCAAAGAGAAGATAGCTTGGAATCATGAAGATCAGTTAGAAGATTATTACAACAGCCTAGACAAAGGGAGATGAGGCCCTAAACTACAATGGGGGACAAAGTACAGGTAGAATTGTCAGGAGTAGATAACTGACTACATATGGGGATAGGAAGAGAAGTTTAAGAAAAAAGGCAAGTCATATGCATCATTAACTGAAAGAGGATGGTGGTCACATCATAAATGGAGGATGTGAGAAAAGCAGGCTTTTTAGATTATAGGATTGAGCTCAGTTTTGGGCAGACTGATTTTGATGTACCAGTAGAACACACAGATAAAGATTCACAGTGGGCAGTTGGAGTTATGAAGCTAGAACTCTAGGGAAGTGTCTATTTCCCGTGAAGATGGGAAAGGAAAAGCTATGAACAGAAGAACAGGATATTAAAAGAGAAAAGTTACCCTCTTTGACCAGAAAAGATGTGGAAGTTACCTGCACAGACATGATAACTGAAGCCATGGAAACAGAAAATATTGTCAAAACAAAGTAGAGAGAAAAGGGCTAAGTGTCCTAAGGGACATTTATGATTAAGGGGTAGGATGATGAAGAACCAACCAGAGAAAGGGATTAAGGAAAAGTCACAAGTAAAATGAACAAAATGCAACAGCATGGAAGCCAAAGTCGAGGGTATCAAATATGATGGCACAGGGGAGCCACAGTATCAAATACTATAGTTATCTAAGACCCTCCTTCCAATTCTACTATTCTCTAAGTTCATGAAACTGAAGCATGTACACAAATAACTAAATAGTATGATTTGTAATATTGGAAGTTAAAAGGTCCCATGGAAGGCAAGCAACATTTATAGTAGAGGTCCTATTCACCTGCTCGACCTCATTTACATATGTATGTGCATTTTTGTATAATATGAATTGACACCAAAGTAAAATTAGCCCAGTCCTGCCAAATGCAGGATAACTGATATTACCCTAGAACCATCTTACCTACTAAAGAGCAAAATCTGAGTCTAACAAGTCTACAAACCATGCAACATCTTAATCACATGGATGATGCTGATAGTGTCCAGACAAAGCTGTATTTAGAGAACCCAAATTTGGATTTTGACTGCCACTTACTACCTATGTGACCATAAGCAAGTCTGGGCCTCATTTTCTTACATGTAAGATGCCAGGATTGGACTAGATAACCTCTAATCTATTCTCTCTTCCAGCTCTAAATCTCTGATAATAGTAAAGTCAGTAATAAAGATGGTTCTGCCTTCCCTAGTTTAGCCTGTTATCTGTCCTTCATTCTTGAAGAGAACCATGGTGTCAGGAAGGCGATGCCACGAATTGCAAGAGAATTGGATTTAAGAGAGAGGTGGCTGTGCAAAGTCACCAGACTCACTTTCTCCTCTGGAGCCATCTGGGTCCAGTGGCAAGATATAGATCAAGATGACTGGAGATGACCCAGAGCCAAAGAATAGGAAGATAAAGCTCCCTGGAGACCTGGTTCTTATCCCAGTTCAATCTTCATTTTGCCCTCCTAGAAAATCATCACAGCCCCCAGGACTGAAGTCACTACATTCTCTTGAGATATCCAGCTATAAGAAACTTAAGTCTATAGCACTTTGAATCTGTCAAGCAAGGAACTTGAGTTGATTCTTGAAACAATTCTTCTTCATCCACCAACCCAAGTCCTACTGATGTTTATTTTATTGTCTTGAGTTTCTACCCCTGCACACAATTCCCTTGGAAAACAGCTTTCTCAGACCTCATACCCTTGCAACTCAACAAAGGGAGAGAACACATTTCAGCTACAGCTGAGGGAAACAGACTTGCTATGTATGGTTCCAGAAGGCAGAACTAGAATCAATGGGTAGAAAGTACAGGGAAATAGACTTTCATTTAATGTAATAAAGAAATTTCTAACAACTAGATATTCAGTAACAGAATGAACTGCCTTCAAAAGTTTCTCAATCCCCACCACTGGAAGTGTTCAAGCAGAGGCTTGTTAAGAGATGAATTAGCTGGGAATTAGATGAACTTTAATGTCCATTCCAACAGACTCTTGAGATCTCTTCCAAATCTATCCCATACTGGGCCTATTCCCTAGGGTTTTTCCACCTGCTCTTCTTAGATTCATTATTAGAAACCCAGTATTTTCCTTTCTCTCTAGTAATGAGAGCTAGGAGAACTAAAGGAGAAGGGAACTTCACTTCAGGGATTTAGACAAAGTCTTGATCTGGGAAATGAAAACAAGGAGGTAAGGGAGAAGACGTGTTGAGACAATCCAAAGCTGAAAACAGTTGTGAGTAGAGAGAAGGCTACATACACACAAAGGAAAGATAAAGAAAAAAGGCAGGGGGGGAGGGCAAGCATGGGAGAAGAGCACGAAGGGGATGGGAGAAATCAGGTGCTGCCAGAAACTGACACCATTAGGGCATTTCCTTCCCTGGAGAGAGCTGAATAAATCCAGACGCTGCCTAACATATTAAAGGTCTTTGCATGTGTCCAGGTGTTTTTCTCATTCTCTCCAGCTGCTGATGTATCTTCTTTTCAAATACTTCTTACCCAAGGGGGAAGAGAGAAGCACAACTTCCAGTGAGGTGGGAACATTTGGGGTACCTGGAAACTTCTAACAGGCCTGCTGGGGCAAGGGCACCCAGTCCTCTCTCCAGGGTCCTCACCAACTTCCACTAGATGTCTCCCATCCCTTACCCCTGTCACCATCACTAACACCCTCCATCCCTTCTCCATCATGACACCTCTGTCCCTTATCTATCTTTGCCTACCCCCCAAAGTTTGTCTCCCTCTCTCTGCTCTCCTGTTCCTTCCAACTCAGGCCACATGCTTCTTCTGATGGGTCAGGAACTTTTGCTCATGAATGAAGCTCTCGCCACAGGTGGCACAGATGAATGGCCCCTCTCGACCATGACTCTTGCGGTGTGTGATGAGGTTGGATTTCTGACTGAAACGCCTCTCGCAATCAGGACAAGCATAAGGCCGCTCACCAGTATGGATGCGTCGGTGGGACACAAGGTTGGATTTCTGGCTGAAGGCCTTGCCGCAGTCAGGACAGGCATATGGCCTCTCACCTGTGTGGATGCGGCGGTGGGCCGCTAGGTAGGGCTTGTGCCTAAAGGACTTGCCACAGTCAGGGCAAATGAAGGGCCGCTCCGGGGCATGATCACGACGGTGGGCTGCCAGGTGACTTCCTTGTGAGAATCGGCGCCCACATTCCAGGCAGGCAAAGGGCCGCTCACCTGAGTGGATACGGATGTGGGCCACCAAGTGGGTCTTCTTACTGAAGTTCTTCCCACATTCAGTGCAGGTGAAAGGACGTTCCCCAGGATGTAGTTGCTGCTGACCTCGCAAAGACCTTCGGTTTCGGAAGGTGCGGCCATGCTCATCAAAACCATAGGGAACAGCAGGATCCACTTCTGGGTCCTGCTGGGGATCCAAGACCTGATCCTGCTGGGAGTCCACCAGATCTTGCTGAGGGTCTATGGACTGATCCTGCTGTGAGTCTATGGCCTGATCCTGCTGAAGGCTCATGGCCTGGTCCTGCTGGGGATCTGTGGCCTGGTCTTGCTGAGTCTCCAATAGCTGAGGTGGAAGATGGAAACTCCCTTGGCTACTGGTGGCCTCTGCAGAGCCCTGAGGGCGCCGATGAATCTTGCCATGGGATAAAAGGTTGGGTTTGTGACGAAATCGGCGCCCACATTCAGTGCATGGATAAGGCTTCTCACCGGTATGAATTCGCCGATGGGAGGTCAGGTAGGGTTTATTAGTGAACCGTTTCCCACACTCAGGGCACTGGTGAGGACGTTCACCAGTATGTACACGGCGGTGAGCAATCAGGTTGGGCTTGTGACGGAAACATTTGCCACACCAGGCACACTGGAAGGGTCGATCAGCCGCATCACCACCTGGCTGGGCAGCAGTAAGTGCTGGGCGGCCCCGGGGCCGAGGTGCAAGGACTTTTTCTGATGCCTGTGCTTCAGCTACATGAACCTGCTTGTGAGTAACTAGCTCAGCCCACTGTGCAAAGCTCTGACCACAGCCACTACAGATGAAACGTCGAGGTGGTGGGGCAGGTGGGTGGTTCTGTCGCAGGTGTGCCCGCAACTGGGAGGCTCGGCTGAAGCGTTTCTCACACTTGGGGCAGGCGACTGCCCGGGCAGATGAGGCATGAGCCTGGCCATGCAGTGCAAGGGCTGCCCAACTCCTAAAACTGTGCCCACAGACTTGGCAGAGGAAACCTGTGGCAGGAGGTATGGCTGTGGCAGCAGAGTGGGCCAGGCGGTGTAAGGCCAAGAAAGGAGCATGGTGAAATCGACGCCCACACTCAGGGCAGGACAAAGGTGGACGGCCATGGCGCCGACGAGTATGATGCCGCAAGGCTGCCCATCCAGGGAAGTGTCTTCCACAGCGGGCACAGCGGTAGGCACCACCCTGAAACGAGCCCCCATGACTAGCTGCCACAGCCCCTTCTAATTTAATCCTATGGGTATCCTGCTCTGACCCTCGGAGTGACTCCTGAAAGGATCCAGAGAAGAGCCGAGCCCGGGATGAACCCATCGCAGGGGGTCTCCGGCAGCGACGCTCCAACAGAGGTCTTTGCCCTGCTGGGGATAAAGAATCAGTTATTTTAGAAGGGCTACTATGTGACCTGGAGAAACTCTTAAATGACCTCTCTGGAACTCCATTTCCTCATCTATAAATTGAGAGGGTCGGACCACTCTTAGGGTGCTACTCAATTCTAAATATCCGGCCCCAGAGTTAGGAAAACCTGGGTTCCAGGTCTCCATTATGCCTCTGACATAACAGTGGTCCAAAAAAAAAATTTCAAGCCTCCCCTCTTTCATGAAGTCTGTCCTGAACACTCCAAGTTACAATGCCTCCCTAAGACTTTAAATTAAGACAGCACTATCTGCTCTGTTCCTCAAAGTAACACAAGGAGAAAATCAACACCCCTACTGCCCTACAGAGCAATGATACCCTTGCACAACCCGGCACCCTTGAAGACAGACCTTGAAGCCACCCTGGGCAAGGGATAAGCCATCCTTTAGGGAGGCTGAGGCCCATGAGGCCTACCTCTCCCACTCCTTCCCTAACCTGAAGGAGAATAGGACAACAGTCTTCATCTTCAAGGCCACAGCGCTGTTCAAGACTCAGAGGACCAAGAGGGCTGAGCAATGAGGCACTTACCTGTAGTGTTTCGGAGCACCCTGCCCCCAACAGAAGGGAGTTGCCCCCCACTGCCACATGGCTCCTCCCCAGAAGACCCTATAAGAAGAAATAGCCATATTAAGCAGAGGAGAGGAGGTGGCAGGGATTCCCTGATTCTCAACAAAGCTTTCCTCCCTAGGGTTCCTCCAGCTTCCTGCCTTACCACCAATTTCAAGTGTCCTTCCCTATCTCCCACTGCTCTCTCAATTTCCATCTTCTATCTAGAGGGACAGAGAATTAGCTCTTTCCCATGCTGCTATAAGCAGTTGCGTACACGATCCAATCCAGCCCCGTGATAGCCATCACTTGAACTGTGATCCCCTATATATGTAACCCTCACTAAACCTAGGAGGGATCAAGAAGAAGCCCAGACCCTACCCTGGGAACGAAGAAACAGGCGATTCTCCTTCCAGCCTCGTTTACGAATGAACCTACTTCTCCCAGGAGAGAGGTATCTCCGATCCTTTCCAGAATGTAGGGATGCCTGCAACAACAGAGACTTTACCTACACCGCTCCAGGCACAAAGTGGGGTACTCCTCCCCGAGACAGGGAGAAACCAGTTTTCGAGAAACAACTGCTAGTTTCCTCACAGTGTTTTATATCAGTGTAATTTCACAAGTATAAGATGGGGAGGCACCTGGGGGTTTTCCTGGACTACATTTCAATATGAATCCGGTTTAACATAGGGGTTAAAACAATCTTAAGGGGAGTTAAGGGAGGCACACAGAAGCCAGCACCATGGAAGAGATAGTTCCCTTTCCCCTGGTCAAACCACACCTGGAGAATTGTGTATAGGTCTGAGGACTTCCTTTTAGGAAAGATACTGACAAGCTTCAATGCATACATTCAGAAACAACCAGGAAGGACGTAGGCTTCAAGATCACATCTTTACAAGAACTGGCCAAAGGTCTTAGGGATGTTTAGCCTGAAGAAGACCTATGGAAAGGCCAGATACATCAACTCTTTTAGTATATAAAGGGATAAATATATGTGTGTGTACACCCCCCCCCCATATTCCATTCCACTTTTTAATAACTCAAATTGTTAGATGTTCTTTTTCCACATCCACATGAAATGCAGATGGATCTCCCTGAAGCTTTCAGTCCTTTCTAGCTCTGCTCACTTCTTGAGTAAATTAAAATAAGTCTAATCCTTCTCCCATATCATAGGTAGCCCACAGGTTAATTAGATTTGTTCTGCTTTCCCCAAAAGGTCAGCAGAGCCACGATGGGCTAAAAGTTGCAGGGAGGCAGATTTCAGATTGATGTAAAGGAAAAAAACTCCTAACTAGATACATGAAGGGGATGGACTGACTCTGGCGATAGATGATATGTTCACAAAAGTCTTCAATCGAAGGCTTTTGGGGCTGGGAATCTCGGTCAGGCTGAGGCTGGCTTCCATGGCCCTCTGAGACTTGGGAGCCTGCACTCCCAGAGGAGGTGTGCCGCCCCGCCCCAATCCAGGGATCCCTTTACCCACCCCTCCCCGCCCAAGGACTTCTCCCATCCGTAAACCTGCCATTATTTTGTCCCATTTCCCTAGAAGGCCTGGCGTGCACACACTCACACCGCCAAGGGGTGGGGGGTGGAGAACAAAGGCAGGGCCGAGCACGCCCAGGCCAGCGCCAACAGGCACACCTCTCCCACGCAGGGGCGTGCGCACACCTCCAGGTGTACGTGCGCATCCACACATCTTCCCCCCAACACATGCGCAGAGATGTGTACATATACACTTGCACTCACGCGTATTCGGGGCTCACAAAAACAGCAGGCGTCTTCCCCGCACCCCAACACCCCAGCCTCATGTGCTCAAGATCCCCCCCCCCCTAGCACCTCCCGGCAGGCGTTCTGCCGCCCCCCCCCCCGCGCATGCGCCCTCCGCGGCCCCGCACCACAGGCGTTGGTAGGCGCCATTCTGCACCCCCCCTCCACACACACACTTCCAAATCCCTCCCTCCTCAGTTTGCCCCAGCAGGGTCGTACCTCCCGGTCCGTGTGCTTGTACGCACGCCTCCCATCCATGTACGGGGAAACCGGTGCCGCTTCCCCGCCCAGCAGCAGGCCCAGCCTCACCGCCGCCAAGCCCATCCCCTCCCCGCCACCTCCCGGCCTCCCTCGAGCTCTCCTTCCTCCCCCTGTCCGCGCTCCGACCCTCTGTGCCTCCCTCCTTCCCCGGCAGAGCCCAGCACCATGTGACTACCGGAGCTGCCGAGGGTCAGTCCCCGTGCTCGGGCGCAGGGCGGGGAGGGGCGGAGCTGCCAAGGCCCTCGGCTGGGGGAGGAGCGGGGGCGGTGTCCTCTCGAGACCTGGACCGTAGGCCTCGGCTAGGCTGCCTGGAGGCGCGCGGACTCTGATGGGCATGGGGGTGGGGCGTCATCGGATTTAACCCTAGAGATTACGAGGACCCCGCCCCCGTTTTACACTGGGGGAAACTGAGGGACTTCTCCAAGGTCACGCGGTTAGCCCTGACTAGGATTCAAACGTGGGCCTTCCGAAAGGAAAATCAGGTGCAGCTTCCAGGGGTGCGGGCGTGTCCCAAAAATCCTGATTTCCATTAATCATAGATCTGACGTGTTGCTGAAAAGACACTCCCACTGCCAACCCCCAACTCAGGGCCAGATGGGGTGGGAAGGGGGGGGGGGTGAGTGTGCTTATCCAGATGAGACCCGCTTCTGGAACTCGGTTTCCTCATATGTAAAACGTCCGCCCTGATCCGGCCCCTCCTGCCCTGCCGCCATCTATTTAACACTTCGGTGGTGTTTATCAAGGCGCCCCGAACCACTAAATCCTCCCCCATCGGATAGGAGCCAATAGTTGAGTCACTGTCATAGAATCTGGGGAATTTGACCAGATGATGTCCTAAAGTCCTCTCAGGCCCTAGGACCCCTTTTTTCAGCTACCTCCTCAAATCTGCCTTTTTCTGCCAGTACCCCTTGCTCAGCCAGGGACCCTAAAGGGGCCCCAGCTTTTCGGCCTGTCTTGGTGGCTCACTTTCCTCCATCCCCTTGGTGAAGGATGGTGGAGCTCTGGGCTGACGGAGGGCATGGCACGCTGGCATAAGGCACTATTAGAGAGGAGGAGGAAGGGCGTTGGTGACCTGACTGGCATTAGAAGGGGCTTTAGAGAGCATCTGGGCTGAGACCTTTGTTTTCCACATGAAACCTGGACCCAGAGGACTTTCCTCGGGGTCATAAAGCTACTTAATGACCGAGAGTAGAAGGTATTTGTGTGGTTCAGTGAAGGACATTTCAAGGCCCTGCCTCTCCTTCAAGGAGCTACCTCCCCGGCTCATTTCCTGCTGCCTCCCTTGAAAGTCATACCTTTAAATTCCCTTCATTTAAATCAGTCTTCACAAGAGGAGTGGAGTAGGAACAACCACTTGACCTACTAAACAGTTCACCCAAAACCATAGGTGGCTCCCCATCTAAGTGACCAGAGCCTCTTACCTTTTCCAGGACAGAACAGTGCCATCCACCTAGAAATGCCCCTGAGCTCCAGAGCTTTACAGAGAGGAATCCCTTCATAAAATCACCATTATCCAATGTATCCTCTTGCCTCTAGGTGACATAGCCTCTCATCCCCAAGAGGAACATTCTCTTGGTCCCCATCCCAGTCCCAGCCAGTGTCTCCCTGTCCTTGGGCAGTGATGACCTACAACAAAGGCCTGAATGAGTTACAAGTAGCAGAGGTCAGTGTTACCTGTGATTCCCAAGCCTGACAAACTTTTATTTTCAACTGCTGGGCTCTCCTTCCCAGCTCCGGCCTTGTCTTACCTTATACCCAGTCTTCGGATGTCTCCGGCTTCTTGTCTCCAAGAAGAACTCACCCCCACAGAACACCCAAGGACACGGAGGTTGCCAAGCGAAGCTGCTCTTTATTCAGTTACATCTTAACAGTGTGGCCATCAGAACACAGCAGAAAGGAACCGTGGGACAGAGAGAGCGGGACAGAGAGAGAGAGAGGGAGGAAGAGAGGAGGAGAGAGAAAAAGAGAAAGAGAGAGAGGGGGAGCCTCCCCTTGCTTTTTCCCTAATATCCTTATCATTCTTCTTACTGTCACATGCCATGTGGGAGCCAATTGTGCACTCTCCCGAGTGTAGGGCAAAGGAGTATGTGTTAAGAGGAGTCCGTGTTGATAAGGCACGTTCAATACCACGTCGGCCTTTCCCAACCTGGCAAAGTCGGCTCCCACGGCCCTGCGCTCAATGCCATGTCAGCCCTTTCGGCCCAGCAGAGTCGGCCTCCACATCTCCAAGCTCCTGTCCCTCAGAGGTTACGTGCACCCCCTCCGACATCTTGTGACTGCCGCAGTGTCTCTCACACTTGTGGCTCTATCATTCAACCTCTCTCCTCAGACTACTTGAAAACACAGATGCTTATTGTGAAGCAACAGGACCCAAGTCAGGAAGGAGACCTTTATTTACTCATTCATTTAACATTCACTATGTTAAATATTAAATATGTAAATTTTTTAAAACATTCAGTATGTTAAATATTAAATATGTAAAATATGCTAAATATTAGGAACTATACTAGGTGTCAGAGATATACAAGGATGTATAGAACACAGAGCAAAGTCCTTTTTTTGGGTCATGGAATCCTTTGGCAATCTGGTGAAGCCCATAGATCTCAGAATAAGGGTTTTAAATAATAAATAAATAAAAGGGGTTTTAAATAATAAAATACATAGGATTACAAAGGAAGCCAAAGTTAGTGAAAATAAAGATAGATGTGTGTATACATATTTTCCCCCATCCATGTTTACATAGCTCCTGAAATCTATCCCTGGATCCTTTGGGAGTCAGTGGACCTCAGGTTAAGAACCACTGACATAAACCCTGCCTTTACAGAGGTCAGGGAAAACAGGTACACAAATAAATAGGAAACACAAAAGAGTGAAGTAAATGCAAAGGAGTAGTCCAAACAAAGAGTTGTGATAAATGTGATGAGCAAGAAATCATTCATCTTCAACTTGGAGGAGAGGAAAATCATAGAGAGTAAGACTCAGTAAGAAGGCAGCACCTCAGTGGAAAAGACCTCAACAGATGAAGATAGCAGGAGATAAAGGCATCCTTTCTTGGCAGTGGGGACAGCACAAGCAGCATACAGTACATGAGCACAGGGGAAGGAGAAGTGTCGAAGTTAACTGAAGGGAAGGATCATGCCATAAAGCTAAAGTAGGCCACAGTCAGATCATGGCTGACAATACTTTTTGGAGCAGACAATGTCGAGGAATTGTTTTGGTTTTTTTTGAGTAAAGGTGTGATGATATGATCAGAGCAGTGCATTGGGACTATTACAACTCATGTGAATGATGAACATCTGGAAAACAAACCAGCTGGATTCAGTCCCATCTGGCATTTTCTTCCTTTTCACTGGTCAGTACTGTAGGGGACCAGCATCCTTGAGCTACTGAAGTAGAATCCCTTTCTTTATCTCTCATTTCTACTGCTACCAGTCCAGGAAGTTTCAATTTCCCTAAATTATTCTGCCCTAAAGTATGAATAACCCATCTTCCCATTTCCTTTCTCTTCATCACCTAGTACAGAGAATGGTTCTTAAAAAAAAAAAAACTGCTTTAATAACTTGCCTGCTAGAAGGAACCTTAGATCTAATCCATCTAATCCAACCTCATTATTTTACAGGTGAAGAATTTAAGGCCCTGAAAAAATCTAAATAACTTGCCCAAAGTCATAGAGGTAGTTATTAGCAGATCTGAGATTTGAACCTGGGTCTTCAGACTCCATGGCATGTGTGTGTTCTTTCCATGATGAGAATCTGCCCCTAATTGGAAAAAGAATATGATAAAAACAAGTATCAGAATCATCAAGCTACAGGCCATGAAGATCTTATTCTAACCATAGATAATGACTAAAAAAGATCTCTCCATGAGGCCATGCCTCAGAAGAAAGGCCCTGAGCTCACCTAACCCGCTATTACATGTAATGTAAAACCCCCTTCTCATCTCTGCAGCTTTTGGCCTTGCTGATTAGTTCCTCTTCTTGCATACCCTCTCTTCCCTGGGCTTTCATGACATTGTCCTTTCCTCATTCTCCTCCTACCTGTCTGACTATTCCTCAGTCTCCTTAGCTGACATTAGTTCTCACCCACTAATTGTGGGTTTTCTGAAGGTTTCATCATAGGGCCACCTTCTCTTCTCTATACACTCCCTTAATGATCTCGTTCATTCCCAAGGATTCAATTGTCATTGCTATGCAGGTGACTTCTGAATCTATATCACCAGCTAGAAAGAAAATTAGGGTAAAATGACCTTGCCCCAGGGCACTGGATTTCAAGGTCATTGATAACACTGCCGTTTCTTCCACTTTGGGATGAGCTCTTTCCTTATCCTACCCTGCTTTCTACTCCTTTTCCATCATGGTCATCCCACTTGTCACTTCTTCACTTTCTGTTCCCTCCCCATCCGAGCCCCCAAATGAAAGTGTTTTTCTTGCTACTTATCCTGAGCATGTGTTAGATACAGCCCTAAATCCTGCCCTTAATCTCTCTCCTGATGTCCTGCTGGACATTTGAACTTACTGCACTTGTCTTGAAAGCATCTCAAACTGAATATATCTAAAACAAAATTTATCTTCCCCCTTCCATAAGCTTTCTTATTTCTGCTGAAGGTGTGTTTTACAATTCTCGTCAACCAGATTCAAAATCTCAAAGTCATGTTTCACTGCTTCTTGTCCTTGACCTCTCCTATCCAAATGACTGCCAACTTTTGTGAATTATACTTCCACAACATCTTTTGCATCCACACCCTTCTGTCTCACGATATCTCCACCCTAATTCAGGCCACATCACTTTTCCCCCGTATTACTGAAACAGCACTGGTCTCCAGATTTCTAGTCTGTCCCTCTTCACTCTACCCCCCACATAGTTTTTAAAGTAATCTTTCTAAATAAAATACACATCTGATTATGTGATTGCCCTGCTCGACAGCCTTCAATCTCAAGAATAAAATACTAATTCTGAAGCTTGTGTATTAAAGTCTTGTATATCCTGACTCTAGTCATTCATTCACATGACTCCCCTACTACACACTCTGCTTTGCCCTGACCTTCACAGTCCATCTCACAAGCTGTCCTGCATGTCCAGAATACATTCTCTCCTCCCTCCATGTCTTAGAAGTCTTAGCTTTCTCCAAGGCTCATGTTAGGCCTCCTGGCCTAGGGAGCTTCCAGAGCACCCTGGTTGTTAATGTACTCCCAATATTCCAAATTACAGTGTATTTACTGTCACCAGTAGGTGGTGGTATCGGAACGTACACCTGCCTGGCCAGTCCTTTAAATCTGAGTTTAGACATCAGCAGGAGACAAGTTCATTTTTGCTGTCTGTTACTCAAAAGCTCCGCCCCCTACATTATGGCTCCTAGGTTCTTAAACCATCTAAAGTAAGGGTTCTTAACTCTTTTGTGTCACGGACCCTTTTGGCAGACTGGTGAAGTCTATGGACCACTTCTCAGAATAATATTTTTAAATGCATAAAATGAAATACATAGGATTACAAAGGAAACTGATTATATTAAAATACATTCTGTAGACAGCAAAACTGCATGTGATCTAGTGGTGGGGCTAATAACTATAGTAATTCAAAGTAATGATGAGCATAAATGCTATTTCAAGACATCTGCAACAACTGTGATATGACATGAAAATATCTGATTTTTATTGGTGACAAAGTACCAGGCACTATCACAATACTATCATGGTCATTTGCCTACATTCATAATTGGAGGAAAAGATTTCAGTTAAAGGTTAGTGAAAATTAAACATATAAATTTTCCCCACCCAAGTTCACCAGAGCCCTTAAAATCTACCTATGGACATGGACCCCAGATTTAAAAACCCTGATCTAGACATACGCATGCAAATTAGTCTCTTAGCTTGTATACCCACTACATTTTTTCACATTCATTTCACAAAAGCTTCTGCCCTTTTAAAGATTATTTTCCTAGTAAGCAGTTTAATTATATTAAATATATGGGTGGTAAAAGCAGAAGTATGGCTTGAATGTAACATAGATTACTAATCTCATTCACTTCCAGATCTAATTCTCCTTGTGCGTCTGTCCACTCCCCACCCCCACCCCCACCCCCGCACAAAAGGAAATCCTCACTTGGGGCAGCCATTTTTTCCCCATCAGTGGCAGCCTCCCTACTCAGGGAGGCTCTAGATCATCAGGATCACAGGCAGTGAATTATCAGATCACAAACACTCCAGCTCTCATGCTACAGTTTGGGACACAGGGCAAAACAGTCTAATCTCAAAATTAGGGCAGCAGTTTGAAGTCTGAAAATCCCTTTTCACTCTGTGATTTTCATTCTCTGTGTGGTCATTTTAGCTACTGCCCTCTGCTGCCTGAGAACTTGTCCGTTCTAGAAGCCCAGCTTTCATCGGGTATGTGGAAATGTTTACATTTTCCTGAGGCAATGTGGTGGCGGGGAGACCAATGTAGCTGCTGTATTTTATCCCCCACTTCCACCCTCAAAAATTCTAGGGGAGTCTCTTGTCTGACCTCTTATTTCCCCTTATATCTGTTATCCACATCAGTGTCTGGACCCAAAGGGCCAATGAAATTTTGCCAGTGTCAGAGGGGCTGCTCTTCTACCTTTTTTTTGTATCCCCAGAGTTTAGCACAGTGCTTGGCACAAAAGAAAGCTTAATAAATGCGTATTATCAATTACTTACTGTTGTTCAGTAAAGTCTGATTCTTTGTGATCCCATTTGGGGTTTTCTTGGCAAAAATACTGAAGTGCTCTGCCATTTCCTTCTCCAGCTCATTTTACAGATGAGGAAACTGAGGCAAACAAGGTTAAGTGACTTGCCCAGGATCACACAGCTGGTACGTGTCTGAGGTCAGATTTGATCTCAGTTCTTCTTGACTCCAGCCCAACTCTCTGTCCACCTTGCCCATAGACCATTTAGGACATATGTAAACTAGTCAACAACCTGTGCTCAGAAAAGGGAATAGGAAGGCAGAAGTCATCTAGAATAGAGTCTCAGATTGCCATGGTGCTTCTACTGTAAGTTTCCATTGCTGCTCCTGGTGGGATTGAGAGGGAAGGAAAAATCCCCTTTCCAACTCCCCTCCCTTTGCTGCATTCTTCCTGCACCATGGTCTGGAGCACCAAAAGAGAGAACTGGCTCTTACTAACCACACTATTCTCTGGCAACAATCTATCCATCCCCCTTCTCCTTCCCTGCCCCTCGAAATCACCAATCATCTTTAAGTCAATCCCAGTCTGGTGCCCTCTAGGAGGAGCTCATTGTCCCTCTGCACTGCCAACAGGCCAGTCCAGGAGTGTGCCAGTAAATGCTCAGCACACGGCTCTCCAGAAGTATACCTGACACATTTTAAAGTTTAATCAACATTGTTCACAATTCCTCCATCATTTTCTTAAGTCTAGACAATTGGTTGAACAATTAATCAAGTCCTGATTTGTAGCATTTGGCAATTTCTGAGGTGTGAATACTCACGGAAAATTTAGCAGCTCCTTTACATAAGCCAGAGAAAGCTGGCTCCAGGATGCCCCAGGTCTAGGCCCTATTATCTCATCAAGCTGATGAGGGGTTCATCAGCCTAAGTTCTCCTGATCGCCCTCCCATTACATCAAATGGTCACTACATTAGCAAGGCAATGAACGAGTCTCTTCCTATATCATTTATTAGTGTAAATGTATCCTTAGCACCAGAGAATGTAAGCTTTTTGAGGGCAAGGGTTTTTTTTTTTTCTATCCCCAGTGCTAGCACAGAGCACATAATAAGGGTTCACTAAACCTTTATTTTATTGTCAAATCAAGGGATCTATGGCTCTAGAAGGAATTTTCTGATTAGATATGTGTGAGACCCTGGCAATGGAGAGAGGCAAGAAAGATGTTTAAAGGCAGCCCTGACTAGAAGCAAGGGGAGAGACCAAAGACTATCCAATGGTCTTTGGAGGGCCAAGATCTGGACTAGAAAAGGCTGAGGGGTGGCAGGATTTAACCCAAAGGTAGGTCCTTTGGACAGGATCCCCGCCTTTGATGACTCGGTCTGGTGGAAGAGCTCAACTAACTGCCTTGACTGAGGTCTAGCCAGCTGGCCAGCTTCCCTGGACTTGGATGGGGGATGGGGTCAGGGAGAATGGAAGAAGAAAGAGGAGATTTGAGGGGTGGGATGGAGGCTTGGGACACCATTCTGGATCCTTCAGGGTTAGGGCAGAAGGGAACCCCAGAAGTTGTGGGAGTAGGAACCTAGAAGCATTGAATGGTGGTAATGGGGAGGGGGGGGTCATGGAGCCAGAGGTGGGAGGAGATGGGGGCAGAGACCAGATGCAGGGGAGGAGCTGGGGAGGCGGGGGGGGGGGGGTAGGGGGGGGGAGACCGGAGGGGGGGGGGGGGGGGGGGGGGGGGGGGTTGGGGGGTAAGGGGGAGGAGAGGCAAACGGCTACCGGAGCTTAAGAGGAGAGGTCCAGCAGCCCCAGCTAAGAAGAAGGTGAAGTGGGAGAGAGGTGGAGGGAAACTGGGGATGGACAGGAGGGTGAGGAGATAGAAGGGTGGGTCAGAGGTGAAGGGAAAAGCAGACTCCAGGATCCAATTTTATATCCCCCTTATCCTGGAGGTTGTACCAAGCTTTGGAACTCTTCAGGGCTGAAGGATCTGCCGCAGTGGAGCTAGTAAGGGACCAGAGAGCAGGGGAAGTCTGACTCCCAAAGTCAGAAACTGGGAGGAGGAAGAAGGAAGCAGAAGTGATTTGACCCCAGAAAAGAGAGGGGGAAAGGGAGGCCTTGTAGGGGAAGGGAAGTGGGGAAGCCATTCTGGGAAGGAGTTAAACTAGAAAAGAACCAAAGTCAGTTAGTACCAGGGGGCTCTGCAAGGGGAAGACGAGCTGGAATCTTATTGAGATCCAGATTTCTTGGGTTGGACAGCCCAGCAACAGGCCCCAGCATGCTTAGGGTTAAGCCCGGCTCAGCCCCTCTTTGGGATGTTTACGTCCTCCCCAAAATATTTCTCTTCAGTGTGTGCCTCTCCTCCTCTCCCTCTATTCCCCTCCCTCCCCCACAGGCCTCTTCAGTGCCAGGGGCTGGGGGAGGAGCTAGGACCTCCTGAGTGCTGGGAAAGTCCAGGGCACTGACCTGACCCAGGAGGAGGGAGGGAAAGAAGGGAAAAGGGGAAGATAGAGTGGAAGGTGTTGGGGAGACAGACCAAGCTGAGAAGAGAGTGGCATGGGAGGAGCAGAGTGGGCACAGTGGGAGAGGGGGTGGGAAGGAAGATGGAATCTGTTTCCAAGGCCTCAGGAACCTGGCCCTGGCTCTGACGCCATTTCCAGTTTCTGGAAAACTTCAGAGAGCAGCTCTTCACAATCCCTTCTGCTGGGAAAGGGAGCTACAAAAGAGAAAGCTAGGAAGGGGAGGGAAAGGGAGCTAGCTAGACGGCACCCAGGGACCTACACTTTCACTTTCAGGAAGGACTCACAGGAGGTAGCTCTCCCTGCCCAGTCCCCAACCCTCACCCTACCCCCAGGCCCAGAATTAGACAGCTAACCTAGAGAAGCAAGCAGGTGAAGGGGGGCACCCTAGGCTGGTGCTAAAAAAGAAATCTAACTAAATGTCCTACACTATCTGCCCCTCTCTTCTTCCATCAAATTCTCCCATTCCCCTGATTCGGTTCAGGTGGCCCCAAGAAAGAAGCTGCAAAGGGCCTTGGAGATCAGTCACCCTTCTACATTTTGTTAATTAGGAATCCAAGTGAGACGACTGGCCGAATTTATCCAGTGAGTGGTGCTGAGTTTTGAACCCAAGTCCTCAGTCTGCAAGTCCAGGATGCTTCCCACTGTGCCACATTGCTCTTTGTTCTATCAAAGGCTCCCTGTTTGTTCATTTTATTCTGATTGCACTTTCCTTTTCATTTAGGGTAGAGTGCATTTGTCCTTTGCTCCCCACTCCCCTAAGAATGGCCCAATCTAAGACCACAGCAACCCCTCCCCTCCCCCAATCCATTACTCCTTCCCCTCCTGAGCCTTGCTTCTCCCCATACAACTAAAGGATGAGCCCAAGGGCAAACCAGGACTGACTCTAGGTGACAGAGGAGCCATAGCTGGAGTAGGGGATGGAGGGAGGGTAGGGAGTGTGGGATTTGGCAGGGGGATCTTGTTCTCATAGACACAGCTTCATCCCTTGCAGGTGCCTGGCCTGGGTCCAGTTGACTGATGTGCAGAAAAGAAATGAGGCAGTTGCTGTTGCCCCTGGCCCTGTGGCTCAGTGCTCTGGGGCCCACAGGAACCAGGGGAGATGAGCTCTCAGTGGCACAACAAAGAGGCTTGCAGGTGGCTTTGGAGAAGTTCCACAATCACCCACCTGTGCAGTGGGCATTCAAGGAGATTGGTGTGGACAATGCCAGTGACATGGTGGGTGGGAGGAACCTCTCTGGCAGGAATGAGGGTGGGGGTTATACTGAGAGAAGAATTTTCTGCTTTGCTCTGGGAGGGGGTACATTCTGGAGTTCCACCCCAGAGATGTCAATATTTCTCTAACAGGCAAGGGTTTTTGGGTTTGTTTTGTTTTTATGTAAAGGCATGTAGGTCTTCCTGAATCCAAGAATATTGTATTCCTCTCCTTCAAGTGAGATGGTTGTGAGAGGATGACATCAGAGTGTGGTACAATGGAAAGAGTACTGGATTTGTAACCAGAGAACCTGAGTTCAAATCCTGGTTCTGCCACTTGCTATCTGTGATCTTGGACAAGAGACTGTCTCTGTAGGCCTTGATTTTCTTATCTATAAAATGAGACCATTGGACTAAATTACCTCTAAGGTCCCTTCCAGCTCTAAATCTGTGGTCTTATAATCTTTCTTGGCATCTGGAGACATTCATTCCAAATTATTTTCCACCTTACCTGCTGGGCATTTGATGCTATCATCAAATGTCAGTGATCCTACATTGAAAGCAAGTATATGAGTTGTTCCTCCATACATGTTCCTCCATACTCCGCCCTGGCCATATAGTGTGTGCTCACTATTTCCATGGAGAGTTTGTGTATCTGTGAGAAAGTGTGCTCTAGGTTTGGGTGGAGTAATGTTCTATTGTGAGCTAAATTCAGTTCTGGCCTCAAATACTTCCTAGCTGTGTGACCCTGGGCAAGTCATTTAACCCTGTTTGCCTCAGTTTCCTCATTTGTAAAACGAGCTGGAAAAGGAAATGGCAAACCACTCTAGTATCTTTGCCAAGAAAAACCTCAAAGGGGTCACAAAGAGTCAGACATGACTGAAAAAATATCTAAACGATAATAATGCAATAGCCATACAAAGCAGTATAATGCAATCAGTATTTATTAAATACCTACTGTTTATGGAACACTGTGCTAGGCATGGGGAAGCAAGGGTGGGGGGAAGTAAGATAATGCCCCTAACCCCAATGAAGCCTCCAAACCACAAGGTAAAGGAGGGATCAGGTCACAGGTATGCAAGGAGCTGCTAGCTCACCTTTGGGTCTGTCTGTCCTCAGTCATTCCCTGGAGGGACATTTGTTCGATTGGAATTTGGGCTCCAGCAGACCAGCTGCCGAAAGAAGGACTGGAAGAACGCTGAGTGCAAGGTTAAACCCAATGGGGTGAGTGAGGGTTGTGTCCCCTATGCTATGTGTGTGTATTTGTGTGCTTTCAGGGACATAGATCTGAGCCTCTGTGTGCTTATGTGTAGATAATGAAACATGTCTGTCTGTATATAAAGGGACAAAGGGATGAATGCGTGCCTGCATATGTAATGGGTCCCTGTGTCAAAATGTATGTACATATGATATGGATCTGTGTCTGCATATTGGCATATACCTTTGAGTGTATTGTGTATACAAAGTGGAACATGTGTCTTTTATGTGTGCCTTGAAGTGTATGTGTGTTAATAGAGAAATGGGGGGTATGTCTGGATAATAGAACATATGCCATTTTTGTGTATGTCAGAGAGACAGAGCATGGATGGGGAGCTCTGGGAACATGTGGATCTTTGTGTGGGTGATAGTGTAGCTTGGGGGAGAGGAAGAATAATGAGAAGGTTTGAGAAGGAAGACCTCATCTTAGAAGGCAGTGGCAATGGCAGGGTATTGGGAATCAGCAGGGAGGGGTAGACAGCTTTCTGGAGGTTGAGCCAATTTCAAATGAGTCCCTTGCATGGGTAAGGGTAGAAATGAGCCTAATCTTCAAGAATAAAGGTGGGGAAATAGGACTGTTTATATAGGGAGCAATTCTGGGTTAGTATCAGACAGGTCCTGGGTGAAGCCTTGCTTTGAGGTCCCCAGATATTGAGGTTGATCCTACCTACTTCATCTAGGTTTCAGGATATTGGAAAGGCCCAAGGGAGAGGATTTGGTTTGGGACCTCTTAAGACTACTGAATTCCCTAAACTTCCCTAATCCTTAAAAATGAGGGTGCCCCAGATCTAGCCCACTGGGTGAACCCAAGACTGAACTAATACAGTTAAATACCAGAGCTTAATTAGAACCAATCCAGTTTAGGGGGAAGCTATGTGATATAATGGAAGGAACACTGGACCAGATAGCTATAGACTTCAATTCTAGGCCCAGCTCTGCTACTGACTCACTCAGTAACCACAGGCAAATCACTTAACCTCTCTAGGCCTCAATTTCTTCTGGACCTATTAAATGAGGGAGTTGGATTAAATTATTTCCAAGATCCCAAAGTCCTAGGATGGAGGAAGTTCTGGGCACCAGCTTCTGTGTTCCACTTATTCTTGACCAACCCATCATCAGTAACACCTCCCCCCCCAATCTCTGGTACCTTTTAGACAAGAAATAAGCCTGTTGCCTCCAGTGCTCTCCATCTCAGTACAGCTGAACCCACATATCCCTCATCCCACCTCATAGCCAAGTGTCTCTTCCCACAACCGCATATCTCATTCCCTGGTACTAACTCATTTATTTTATGGTCAATATGGCATAGGAGAAAGAGTGCTGGATTGGAAGTCAGAGGACCTGGGTTTGACTCCCACCTCTGCTACTTACTACTTGAGTGACCTTGAGCAAGTCACTTCTTCTTTGGGCCTCAGTTTTCTCATCTGTAAAATGAAGAGGTAGGACTAGATGACCTCTAAGATCCTTTCCAGCTCTAGATCTATGACCCTTTTACCTATGCTCCTATGATCCCAGCGGAAGAGGAATTGTTTGGCTTGCATCAAGTTTGATTCTAAGGACCGGATCCTGAAACAGATGATTCACTGTCCCATTGGGCCCCCGTGGGGTCAAAGGGTAAGCCTTGATGCTTTGTCTCTAAGGTAGGGGGATGGCAGAGAGCAGAGGGAGAAAGAGAAAGGAAGTCTGAATAGCCTATAAGAAGGTAACTGGGTGAAAAGGGATCTTGCACAGGACCCATCTGTTCTCTGAGATGAAATGGTTCAGGGATGTGCAGGGGGGAGTAGGGAGGAGGGAGAGTAAGGTCAAGTCAAGAACTCAGCAGATTAGGAGTAAGTGGTTTGCTTTTTGGCACTGTGGCTGAGACCAAGTCTAAACATATCTCTAGGATCCTGAAGGGCAGCAGGAAAGCCAGTGCACTCAAGTGGAAAGAGCTGGTGAGGAACCCCACAGCTATTACTTCCCTGGAACATATGCCTTTTCTAGGAGTCACAGCTCTGGCTGAATCCTAAGCAGGTAAGAACCTCTGGGAGGGAAGGAAAAAAAATGCACACTGGGCAGGGATAACCAGGGAGGATGGGTTTAAGAATTGAGAATAAGGCTAAGATTTGGATCCAGGACTGAGAATGGGGTCAAGATAGAGAATAGAGTTAAGCACTGGGAAAATCAGTATTAGTGATAGGAATGGAGTTAGGAATTTCTTTTTCATCCCTAATTCAGGAGTTTCTTTTCTCCAGGGAGCTACCTTGCTTTCAATCCCTTTGAAAACCAGTGAATAGTGTGAAGGTTCCCAACACACCTCCCTACCCATCAGGACAAGCACCCCCTATCTAACCTCACCTGGGAGAAGAGGCCAGACTCTACCAACCCTGTACACAGCACCCTTGTTCCTTCCTGTTTCAAATAAAACTT
>NW_027185612.1:1077705-1098915 GCF_028583685.1 Petaurus breviceps papuanus | reverse complement strand
TCAAACTATGTGATCTCCGAAGCATGTTCCAGTCCTAAGATTCTTTGCCCATGAAATACATATATGTATATATATAATATACAACTTCCAAAGAAAGTTTTAGAAGTTATAGAACAAATTGAATAGAGAAAGACTAGTGGGATGTAATAGATGTAAAATGTAAAAGGAATGTAAGGGAGCAATTCTAGCTAAGGAAGCCCTAGCTCATCTGAGAAGATTTAAGTAGGCAGTGCAGGAGGATTGTGGAAAAGGACAGGAAAAGGCATTGTATTTGGGGAAAATTCTGATGTGGAGTTTAGCCAGTCACATGTAGGAATGGGAAAGGTACAAGCAAGTGGATGGAGCAGAAGAGCCTGAAATGCAGTAGAAAAGGTGATGTTAGAGAGAAAAAGCCAACTCAGTACTGCGTTATTCAATAATTCAGCTCAACAAATACTTTAGAGCTCACTTGGCTATGGGTGAAGCCTTACAGAGCTTGGGAGTCTGAGCTGGCACACAACATTCTAATTCCAGGGAGTGGCAGGTTGAAAAATAGTGTTTGAGGCTGAACACCTGTGGTTGTTTTGCTTTGGACTACAGCCATTGGATAGAGCCATTTACCAAGCTTTTATCTAACCCCTGTAGAGGTATATTAAAAGCATCCTTTTTAGTTCAACTAAAAATATTAAGAAATAAATATTCCTCCAGTCTTACCAGACTTTTCCTTTTAGGAAAATGTATAGAACTTTTAGGACAATGTGTTGAACTTTTAAGACATAAGCAAAAGGCCAAGGGAAAATGGATTGAGTGGTGACCAAAATGAGAAAAAAAAAATACCTGTTGTTAAGGTGTTGCCTTCTTCTGAAGCAGTTGCTATTATGATCCTCCTACAGTACCTTCTTTCACATTCAGAAGGGATGCGGGGCATATCAAATCTTGCTCTTGACCTATTTTTGTACCATCCTTGACTTAAGACTATTTTTACATTTTTAAATAAGGTTTTTATTATATTTAAAAATATAAATCCAGTTTTAACTCTCCATAGTATTTTCTAACCCCTAGATTGGAGATCACAGAGAGGAAGACTTTTTCCATTCTTGAGGGGAGTAGTCATTTAAAAACCCATTTTTTTAGAAGATTAAGTGACTATTCTTCTATTGGAGTAGAATGTGTTAAGGGGTCCCCTGAACTTGTCATTTTGAGTTGCCATATTTTCCAGAAACACTGGACCGAGAGCATGCAGGAGTCCATGAATGTGTCAAGGACAAAGCCTATTGCTAAACTGACATAAATTGTAGTTTGTACCTCAAGCTAGATTCTGTGTGACCTTGGGAGGCAGGGCAGGTGCCAGCCAGACTGGGATAATACTTGTGAATTTGGGGTTCTTTGCAGATAAGTGGACCCTCCTATCTTCATAGTTTAGCAGTTCCCAAGGGAAAAGAATATGACTTTTGCCATTGCCTTGCTCCTCTTCTTTGGGAGGGGTTTTGTCTTTTTCCCACCATTATTGAACCTTTTCCCTCCCATGCCATACCCCCTTCCTGGTGTCTCTCTTCACCTTCCTTTGTCCTGTTCTCATAAATACTCTGTATGAATTGTGAGCTCTTTAGGTTCCACATGCATGTTCATTTCTTATATAATAAGCCTGGTTTTCACCTAAGTTTCATGGCGTTGTGATTTCTTGTTGGACAAATGTTAATCCCAGACTGTATCTTAGCATATTGTGAATTTTTTCCTTGTTTGAGAGTCCTATAAATGTGACCTCAAATTGTCTTATAGTAATGACATGTCTAGGGGCAAGGGGGTCTCTTCCAGTTTGGATCTCTGTCTCTCTTTCAGAAATGCTTAGATTTAGATTGATGTTAAATTGTTAATGCTAAGAATTGTTCCTCGTATATTTATTTTAGAAGTCAGGGTCTTGATGCTGGCATTTGTCACCTTCCAGGCAAGAAGTAGGGTACTTTGTCCTGTCTGAAAATTCCTTGGTCCAAAGTTAGGTTCCCTTAGTAAGGGACTCTTGTCTGGCTTATGGTGACCATCCCATTAAATTCTCCAGACTCCTGTTGGATTTTATGTAAATGAGTGGCTGGGGACAAAGCTAGTGAGGCAGTCTGTGTCCTGAAGAAGCATTATTTCTGCAGGATTAAAAAAAATGCAACTGAGCTTTTCAAAGCCTCAGATCACTTTCAAGGTGTGGAATGCTTTATTGACACAAAAGATCCTCAACCTCGTATTTCATTGTCTTTGTCTTTGTCTGTTTAGACCTTTCATTTTAGTGAAACCTCTGATTGAAACAAATCCACCCCCACTACCTCTGTTTTACTTCTTCAACTCCCTCAATGTCCTTTGAAGACATTAAGGTTCTGAAAGGACACTGGGTACTTCACCCACTGTTAAAATGTTAGCACCAGGTCCAGGTCATCATATAAGTCCTTCCAGTTCAAATAAATTTACCTTTCCTGGTTTCCCTTGACTCTTGGGTTCATATTTCAAGTTCTTGTTCAATTCTGGGTTTTCATAAATAATGCTTAAAAGTTCTCTAATTCTTTGAAAACCCATTTCCCCCTGTAGGTTTATACTAGCTTTGTAGGGTATGTTAATCTTAATTGTAAATCTTTATCTTTTGCCTTTTGGAATATTCCAAGATCTCTTTTCATTTATCTGTGAAGTTGCCAGGTCTTATATAATCCTGACTATGGTTCCTTGGTACTTGAATAGCTTCTTTTAGGATGCTTGCAGTATTTTTATTTTGATATGGGAACTCTGGGGTTTTTTTTGGCTCTGATAATACTGGGACTTTTTATCTTTTTTCTTCGCCAGAAGATAATTGTTAAACTCTTTTGTTGTTGTTGTTGCTTTACTTTGTCCTCTGGTTCTAATAAAGATCTTGGCAGTTTTTATGATTTCTTGAATATAGTGTACAGTCTTTTCAAAATGGTTTTCAGGGAGTCCGACTTTTCTTAAATTTTCTCTGTCACCTATTTGCCAATTTTATTGGCTTTTTATATTAATCTTACATTTTTGCTTCTTTTTTCAGCCTTTTGATTTTGATTTTATCCTAATATTTCTTAACTCTCTCATGGAACTATTGGTATGTTTGATCTATTCTAATTTTTAGGAACTACATTACTTGGGTAAATTTTACCATTTTGTCTTCTAAGTTGCTTATTCTCCGTCTCATTTTTTCTTCCAGAATTTTTATTTCATTTTATTTTAGGCAGCTAGGTGACACAGTGGGCAGAGTACTGGACTAGGAGGCAAGAAGAAGACCCGAGTTAAAATTCAGCCTCATATAATTCCTAAATGTGATCTCAGGCAAATCACTTAACTTCTGCTGCCTCAGTTTCCTCATCTGTAAAATGGGAATAATAATAGTCCTATCTAATAGTCACTATCTTGTAGTGAGAATTAAGAGGTAATATTTGTAAACAGCTTTGTAAATCTTGAATATAACTTAGATGCTAGCTATTGTTATTATTATTTTTAATATCTTGCTTCATTTCTTCTAGGTATTTACATAGTTCTTGCCGAAAATTCTTTTTTTTTAAATTTGATTTTCTATTTCCCATATTATAGGATTACTTGATTGTACTTCTGTATGATCTCTAGATCTACAATAATTTTTTATACTTGTCAGTGTCTTCTTTGATTTACTCATCTCCAGTTTTAGTTCCTTAATTAGGACTTTGTGCTAGGCCCAGGCTATGTGCCCCACTACACTTTTGGATCAAGCAAATTAGTCTTATCCTAGTTCTCTTGAGTTTTGGTGCTGATCTCCATTAACCATGATGAACCGCACACCCTGGATCTTTGAGCCCCTATCTGGAATGTTAATACCTGTATACAGTGTTAGGGACCTCAGTATCTGGGCTGTCCATGTCTGAGCACTGGAACAGGATAATGGTTGCTGCCCACTGCTGCTTCCTAGGGCTTCCAAGGTTCCTTCTTTGGGGTTTTCTGACAAACTTGAAGTTTTATGACCAAATTCTCAATGAATTCTCAAATGAAAGCTCTCTCGGGCTCCCAATGCCTTGCCCACTACCTGTGTCCCTGAGTATTTCTGGTCATGCTCAGAGCCTGGTTTGTAGACACATATTTCTGCATTTCCTATTGTGGTACCTCATCCTAACATGGAGATGACCTAAGTTCTCAAAAGCCTTGTAAAGGGAGTACAAGTTCTGACAATTCCTACCAGGTTGGAAACACTTGGAGTACAGGCTCCATCACAGATAATGTATCTCTTATCCAAAGACTAGCTTTTGTTAAGTTAACAGAAACTTATTCTTAGGAAGCTGACCACAAGGCAATTTGGGTTTGATCTTTTAGTTTGTTTGTGGGACAGGGAAGGCAGGCTAGAGTGGATAGGAACTCAGAATGACTGCTTACTAAGAGACATTTAAAAGGTTGCAATCTGCCTTTGGAAAGAGATTCCTTTTACTGAGATAGGAGGGAGAAAGTAGTTTTGGTGGTTTGGGTTTTAGAAAATATTTATTATTCAGTGTTTTCATCACTGGCAAAAACTACTATTCTGAAGAGAACTATGACTCTTAATAGCTTTACGAAATTTTTCTAGAAACTTCTGGATTAAAGCACAAATTTCTTCCCAAAGCCTTCTGAAAAAATAGATTATTTGCCAAATCAGCCTTTTTAAGAAATTGTCCTCATTTTTGCCTTCTTCTTGGTACATTGTTTCAATCAGAGTGTAGATTTCATTGCTGTAGTAGGAGCCTCCATTGTTCTTCATCTTGTGGTTGACCATTGCTATGAACTGCCTTACCTGGATTTCCTTCTCTTCTCCTGCTGCATCATTGTTGAAAGCACAGTACTGTCTCCCACATCTTTTTATCAGTTTCACAAAGTCCTCATCATCATATTTATGTACAAAATCATCTACGTTCTCCCCCTTTAGCCCATCTTTTTAAGTGAATAATAAGATAGTGTGTTATTATGCCCATTTTACAGTTGAGGAAACTGAGGCAGACAGGTTAAGTGACTTGCCCAGAGTCATCCACTCTTTTGAGAGTAGGGTAGTGTAAGAGAGGTTATTAGAAAGTGATGATGATATTAAAAGAAGCTAGATAACATACATATAGATAAAATACATATTATTTTCTTCAAGTGCAAAACAGTTTTGCTTAGGCTGTCCCATGAGTACTTATCAATGACCAGTAATGATGAATGCTGCTATAAAAATTATAATAATAATTTAAAAGGTCTGGGGGCTTCTTTGAGCTAGGTAATGTCTAAGGCCCTTCCAGCTCTAATATTCTATAATTCTAGAGGCTGGATTAAGGGGGAAATGAGATTCAGGGAGCTGGAAATATCCAGATTAAATGAGGGGTCCCCCCTTTTATAATTGTACTTAGGAAAGAGTCCAGTAAGAACCACTAACACTGAGGTATATGTCTTAGTGTGTTACTGGTCCTGAGAGGTGATAGAGAACAAAGCCAAAAGGGAATGAACCTCTCAGTGTTTAAAAATGTTAGCATTTAAGTTGGGGAGATTTTTTTTTTCTGGTGGGATAAAGAAAGAGGCTTTTCCGAGTTCCTAAAATCTCAACATTGATTGAGCTGCCTATACAAAAGTCCAATACCCAGGTTAGAATTCTGATGTTACTTCTAGTGGCTCCCCATTTCCTTTGTCTATTCAGCTGCTGAGGGAACCAAAGTCAGGCGCTGGCTCTACTATGTGTTCCTGTCTAGGACCTATGAGAAAACAAGTGGGGATGGAACCAAGAAGGTGGAATGAGAGGAAGTAATAGAATCTAAGCTCTGCCCAACACTTTATGACAATATGGCCTAAATTAATTTACTTACCCAGTGTTGTACCAATCAAGCCACCAGGGAATTACTCCACAGAGCTAGAAAAAGCAATAACAATTCATCTGGAGAAGCAAAAGGTCAAAAATATCTAGGGTATCAATTTCTTAAAATGGAGAGCACCAGATTTCAAACTCTACTACCAAGCAGTAATCATCAAAACAATTTGGTAAGAAACGGAGCAGTTATCAATGGAAAATATTAGGTACAAAACAGTAACCTAGTATTTGATAAACCCAAAGATCCCAACTATTGGGACAAGAACTCATTATTTGACAAAAATTGTTGGAAAACTGGAAAGTAGTCTCATAGAAACTAGATATAGATCAATATCTTACACTATATACCAAGACAAAGCTCAAAATGAACACACAATTTAGACATAAAAGATGACATCATAAGCAAATTAGTGGAATATAAAAGAAATTACCTGTCAGATTTATGGATGAGGGAAGAGTTCATGATCAAACAAGAGACAGAAAGGTTCATAGGAGGTAAAATGGACAATTTTGATGACATAAAATTACAGTTTTTGCACAAAAATAACCAATACATCTAAAATTAGGAGAAAAGTAGAAAACTGGGAAAAGACTCTTTGCAGCAGATTTCTGTGATAAAGGTCTCATTTCTAAGATATAGAGAGAACTGAGTCAAATTTACAAGAATAAGAGTCATTCTCCAATTAAAAAATGATCAAGGGATTTGAATAGACACTTTTCAGAGGAAGAAATCAAAGCTATCAATATTCACATGAGAAAATGCTCTAAATGAATAGTAATCACAGCAATGCAAATTAAAACTCTGAGTACAACCTCATACTCATCAGAATGGGTAAGATGTCAAGGAAAATGAAAAGTGCTAAAGGGACTATGGGAAGACAGGTACGCTAATGCACTGTTGGTGTATCTATGAACTAGTTCAACCATTTTGGAAAGCAGTTTCAACTATGCACCCAAAGCTATTAATCCGTATATGCCTTTGACCCAGAGATACTGCTACTAGGCCTGCACCCCAAAGAGATTAAAACAAAAGGAAAAGGACCCATAGTATAAATATATTTATAGCAGCTCTTTTTTTATTGCAAAGAATTGGAAACTGAGGAGATCCTCATCAATCGGGGAATGGACAGACAAATTATAGTACAATCATTTAGTGGAATATAATTGTGCTGTAAGAAAGGAAGGGGATATTTTTTGAAAAACCTGGAAAGATTTGTATGAATTGATGCAATGTGATGTGAGGAGGACCCAAACAATTAATATAATGACAATATCATAGTAATAATGGTCTCTGAAAGACTTAGTAATTGATCAATACAATGACTAACCACAATTCTAAAGGACTCATGATGAAACATGCTACCCTCCAAATATCTTCCAATAATGGACTGAGTGAAGATTGGTGTGCATTTTCTTTTCTTCCTTTTTCTTTTTTGGACTTGTACAATGTATAAATTTGTTTTAGGTGACTATTCATATTTGTAATAAGTTTTGTTTTTCTTGCTTTCTCAATAGGTGGTCGTGTTGTGCAGAGGATGAGTGAGCTAAGATCTGGGTTCAAGGTACATTTAGGTGTGGATTTATTGATTAAGTGCCCGACTGCCTGGAGTATACACTCAAATCAGGCAGCCCCAAAGTGGGGTACATACAGTGCTTATAAAGGCTAAAACCACAATTGGGGAGGGGAACTAGCATAAGCAATGACACACAGAAGCCAAGAATTGCCATTGGTTAGATCTATAGCTCAGGACTAATAACACAAGGGAACAAGGGTGCAACTTTCCTGGAATAAGGGGGTCCCTCCTACAACAGGGAAGAAGGTCGTTGAGTAATGGGGACAGGCTGGGGTCATGTTCTGAGTACAGGGTGGTCTCTTCTTAAGATAAACTTTAGATAAACTTGTACCATAACCCCAGGACTGATCCTTGTACATAGTGATGCTATACAGAATGCTAATTCAGGAAGTAGGAGGTTAGGGGACTACATCTTGGGCAATACCCAATACTATGCCTTAAGCTGTTTCAAGCTATTACAGGGTGTAGGATAGAGACAAAAACAAATATAAAGGGGCTTAATGGTGGGCTCCAAATCAGGTGGATGTGATTTGAGTTTGGGCACAGCAGTAGAAGGGGAGGAGGGACAGAGAGGATTTTTTTTTTTTGTAATGTAACAACTTTATTGAAAGAAAAATGCAGTGAATTTACTCAAAAGCTTGAAAGAAACTTGAGGGAATTTAGACACCTCCCCTCAAGCGTAGGACCAAGTGTAGGGTGGAATCTTTCTGGATGTTGTAGTCAGACAGTATACGACCATCTTCCAGCTGCTTTCCATCAAAGATCAACCTCTGCTGGTCTGGGGAGATGCCTTCTTTGTCCTGGATCTTTGCCTTGACATTCTCAATGGTGTCACTGGGCTCCACTTCAAGGGTGATGGTCTTGCCAGTCAAGGTCTTCACAAAAATCTGCATCCCACCCCTGAAACAAAAGACCAAGTGCAGGGTAGCTTTTTTCTGAATGTTGTAGTCAGACAGGGTACGACCATCTTCCAGCCTCTTTCCGGCAAAAAGCAATCTCTGCTGGCATGAGGGGATACCTTCCTTGTCCTGAATTTTGGCCTTGACATTCTCAATGGTGTCACTGGGCTTCACTTCAAGGGTGATGGTATTGCCAGTCAAGATCTTCACAAAGATCTGTATTGTCAAGCAGTGGAAACGGCGACGCAAACAATGAACAACAGGGTCAACTCCTGTTCTAGGCAGATCTTAGACAGAGAGAATTAAGAAATAAAAATTAAAATAAATACAACAAATCAAGTCAAAATTTTCATTTTTTTTTTGTTTTTTTCCCAGATTCCTAGATATTTATTATTTTTTTTAAACAAAAAATAGGTGAATCAGATTTGTTTCCCTTGGCTGTTATCTCATGAAGACAAATTAATGCTATCCTAAGAATGACAGGTATAATATGTGTTTATCAGTCCTGTGGAGGTAGGGGTCCCATAGGAAGGCAACAGGAATGTTGTTATTTTGTTAAGGAAAAACACTTTCTCTTTCCACCAAAATCTTGACTGAGGACCTGGTGACCCACTAGGATTTTCTTTCTCTGGAGATCCCTTAAAAACAGGAAGTTTCTTATCTTTCTTGGCTCTTGACCACAGACATAAAATGGACTAGGCCCATATAAGACTATACCCAGTCTTATAATCCTATGATCACAATGACCCAAGTCCTTGGTGAAATTTTCACTGAGATGTGAAGGAAGCCAGGGAAGCTGGGACTCAGAGATGAAGCGAGAAAATGTTTGAGGTATTGGGGACAATCAGTAAAAATATCTGCATTAGGTGATGAGATTTCTTGTGCAAAGTACAGCAAGGAGGCTAGTGTCACTGAATCAAAAGCCACAGAAGGAAGTAAAGTAACGCAGAAGGAAAGACTAGAAAGAGGAGCCAGGTTAGGAAAGGTTTTAAAATAGAAACAGGGGATTTTATATTTGATCCTGGAGGCATTAGGGAGCCACTGGAGTTTACTGAGTAGGAAGATGATATGGGTAGATCAGTTAGGAAGATCAAGGAAAAGTCTTTATTGAAGATTTTCAGTTAGAGACTGGATGGCCATTTTTTGTGGATATTGATGAAGGAATTCATGCTTCAGACAGTGTGTCATTGGACTAAATGAAATCTGAGGTCCCTTTACACTCTGAGATTCTATTATTCTAAGAGATACTGTTATAACACTTTCCTATAAATTGCCTGGCTTGATAGAGGAGACACACACATATGTGTGTTTATGTAATATATATATACATATATGTATATATGTAATATAAATTTTTATACATAGCACAGAACTGTCCAAGAATCAAGATATGAAAATTATGGGGGTTAGGGTAGGTGTCAGTTATGTAGGTATCTAGATAAAAGTTTTATTCTGTTAAAGTTAGAATATGTGATGAGCTATTTATTTACATTGCTCAAAACATGATTAATAAAGAAGAATTCCCTACAATCAAGGAAAAGCACACAGTGGACATGATCAAACATGTATCCTAGAATAGGAAAGTATACTTCAGAAAGTTTAGGGTAAAGATAGGCATCATTTCATGGCCAGAAACACTAAAAGGGAAGACAGATCCAAAGTAATAGAAGATTCTTAAAAATGTGTGGCCTAGGGCTCAAGCCTAGTATTAACATAAGACTCCTTTCACTGGTGGAGAATATTTACTTAGATCTCTGTGCCTACATGAAAGGCAAAGTTGACAAAAGCTTGGGAGAGGAAGTATTCATCCACTTCCTCAATGAAGAGTCTTCTGCAAATGCTGGGCTTGACACCTGGCTCCCAGATGAAATTCTGATAATATAATTGTGAATAATCATAATAAAGATGACAAAGGGAAAATAGACCAATATGTTTCACATGAAACTTTCTCATAAGCTCAGATTAAAAAAGATTATATACTAAAACACACACACATGCAAATGGAGCCAAATAAAATGTTAACCAGCACAGTGCTTTGAATGTATTTGGTGCTTAAATGTTAAATTCAGTGAAAGAAGAATACAAATGAGTGGCATAAATCTTTGGAAACAGTGTCAGGAAGACTAATGCCCATTGTGGGCTGCAACTAGTACAAATGCTAATGAGAAGAAAAAAGGGCCTTTTGAGCTATTTTCTAGGCAAGAGAAGGAATTAAGGGAAAGACAGTTCTTCTATATGGGCATATGGTTTTTAAAAATCATAGTTTTCCTCTTTCTGTTCTTTGTATATGGGAACATTCATTTTTGCTATTATTTGTCAAATTTAAAATTAAAGTTCTAAAATTTTAAAAAACAAAAGATCTTTCCCCAGCCAGACTTCACCATGATACTGAGATGTAATAGCTGAGCTGATCTTTGAAAAGACCTGAAAATGTTCTATAACACTGAAAATTGGCCAATGTCTCAATTTTCAAAGGAGGGAAAGATTTAACTCCTCAATCTGCAGATTGAGAGCCTGCTGGTTAGTTCCCAGAAGAATTCCAGAAAGGATTTTTAAACAATTCCTAACCTTCCTATAGCTCCCACCCATTGCTTTAGTCACAAGTGTAACAAGCTTTCTTCTGAATGACAATCCTTTCATGGGGTTTGTGAGCACCTAGTGGGGCCCAGCAGCAATCAGCATGAGCTTATGAAGACCAAGGCAGGTGAGATTAGCTCTCTCTCTCTCTCTCTCTCTCTCTCTCTCTCTCTCTCTCTCTCTCTCTCTCTCTCTCTCATTAGATTGGTAGACCCAGGGTTAATGCATTTGGCATAGTGTATGTGGATTTCAGTAAGGCATGTGATAAACTCTTTTTATGTTTTTGGGAAGAAGATGAAAGATATGGGATGAGTGACAGTATAGTTAGATATATTTGGAACTGGTTGAACAGGTCAGTTCCAAATAACTGGAGGACAAAGTCTTGGCCTCCAGGGCCTCTACTTAATGAGAGGGTCCAGCATAGTTCCCCTCATCCATTTTCCACAAGCTATACTGCTTTTGAATTTCTCCGGTATTCTCCAACATGCATCCACTATGGGTACCGTACTCTCTTCCCCTCCCTCTTTCAGCTTCCTTTTGCATGTTGTCTTTCCTTCTTTCCTCATTAGACTGTAAGCTCCTTGAAGACTGAGATTATCTTTGTGTTTGTATCCCTACTATGTGCCCAGCACATAAGAAGATCATTGCATTTTAAAGTGCCTACTATGTGTCTGTTTGCACCTAGAGTACTATGTTCATTTCTGGGTACTATATTTTAGAAGGTATACTGGCAATCTGGAACAAATCCAGAAAATGGCAGCTAAGATAATAAGGGAAAAGAAGATGTGATCAAAGTTTTCAGATGAAGAAGTCAAATCTATCTATAGTTATATGAAAAATGCTCAAACCACCACCAATTAGAGAAATTCAATTTAAAATAACACTGAGGTACTACGTCACATATGTGACTAACATGACAGAAAAGGAAAATGACAAATGTTGGAGGGGATACTGGAAAATTGGGACATTAATGCATTGTTAGTGGAGTTGTGAACTGATTTGACCATTCTGGAGATCACTTTAGCACTATGCCCAAAGGTCTATAAATATGTGCATACTCCTTAACCCAACAATCACATTGTCTATCAAAAAGAGAAAAAACAAAAACAAAAGGACTTATATGTACAAATATATTTAGAGCAACTCTTTGTTGGTGGCAAAGAATTGGAAATTGAGTGGATACTTATCAATTGGGGAATGGTAGAACAAGTTGTGACAAATGATTGCAATGGGATACTATTGTGCTATGAAAATGATGGAAAAGGATGCTTTCAGAAAAAGCTGAAAATATTTACATGAACTGATGCAAAGTGAAGTGAGCAGGAGAACATTGTAAATAGTAACAGAAACATTGTGCAATGATCAGCTGAGAATGAATTCTCTGCAATACAGTCTTACTATGAAAGAGACAGGAGATGTGACAGTAATATCCAAGACAGATAAAAGTAAACACAGAGCATCAGAACACTGTAAGAATGCAACAGTAGTATCTGATCTTGAAATTCCAGAAAGTATCCATTCTCTATCAAGCCTATGACTCAGATCTAGATGTCTGAAATTATGTCTTGCCTTAAAATTTCAGCAAATTTGGAAACACGGACCTGGAAACCATTTGAGAAACTTTACTATCCTTTATAATGTACAAATATTTGGTGTGTATATTCTTCTCATAGCATAAAAGCTTGAATGGGGTTTTGTTACAGATATTCAAATCCCTAAAGGATCTTTGATTTCCTCAGCTTTCACAAATCTTTTTTTTAACATATATTTTCCACTTACATGTAAAAAAGTTAAAAAATGTTTTAAATTCTTTCCAGAATTGAGGGGATACCCATCAATTGGTGAATGGCTAAACAAGTTGTGATGTGTGATTATGATGGAATACTATAATACAATACTATAAAAAATGATGAGCAGGATGTTCTCAGAAAAACCTGGAAAGACTTGCATTGGCTGATGCAAAGTGAAATGTACCATGTACAAAGTAACAGCAATATTGTAAAATGATCATCTGTGAATGACTTAGCTATTCTCAGCAACACAACAATCCAAGACAACTCTGAAGGACTTATGATGAAAAATGCTATCTGTCCCCAGAGAAATAACTGATAGTGTTTGAATACAGATTAAAGCACACTTTTTTACTTTATTTTTCTAGAGTTTCTTTTTGTCTGTTTTCTTTCACAAAATGACTATTATGGGAATTTTTTAAAATCTTTACCAGCAAGACAATTCCAAAGGATTCATGATGAAAAATGTTATATCTACTTCCAGAGAAAGAACTGATGGAGTCTGAATGCAGATCAAAGCATACTATTTTTCACTTTCTTCATTTTTCTTTGCTTTTTTTGTCTGTATTTTTTTTGGCAGTATAACTAATAATAGAATATGTTCTGCATGATTGAACATGTATAACATCTATCAAATTGCTTACAGTCTCAGGGAGAGGGGAGGGGAAAGAGAATTTGGAATCCAAAATTTAAAAAAATGAATGTTTAAAATTTTGGGGGGGGATGGCTAGGTGGCACAGTGAATAGAGCACCAGCCCTGGAGTCAGGAGGACCTGAGTTCAAATCCAGCCTCAGACACTTAACACAAAAACTAGCCATGTGACCTTGGGCAAGTCACTTAACCCCAATTGCCCTCCAAAGAGCAAAAAAAAATTTTTTTTCTTACATATTTGAGGAAAATACTATTTTTAAAAAAGATATGGACAGGAGGGATATGATTGTTCTCTTTGATATTTCAAGGGCTACTGTATGGAAAAGTGACTAAAAATCTATTCTGCTTGACTCCAGAGGGTACAACTAAAGGCAACGGATATAAGTTATAGGAAGGTAGATTTTAGCTCCATCAAAGAATTTCTTAATGATCAGAGCTCACCAAAATGGGATGAAAAAGCTGGCTCGTGAGAAAGTGAGTTCCAACCAGTGACAATATTAACCTAAAGTAGAGGTTTATATAATCACTTTTTGGAGATGTCTTAGAGAGGATATATGATTCAGCTAGGAATCAGGAGAGGTGATTCCTTCCAACTCTAGGATTAAGTTTTTTTTATTAAATTCTCAAGTCAAACAATTTAAACTGTCATTAAAAAAACATGTGCCCAAGGTCACTTTTCATCTGAAATATGGGTATGATTCTTAATGGTAAGAATTTCAAGCACCTAATTTGATAATTTGAATTAGTAGACATCTTATGGCATTCTTCTAGGAGGGGGAGGAGTGGAATTTGATTGATCAGAGGTGCCTTGATCAACCCTCTCCCACACTAAATGAACTCTTAAAAATAGCAAATAAGTTTCTCAGAGTCTGACCCTGTGGAATTTCATTGAGTGGACAGTTCCCTGATCAACCCCTGCAACACTTCAAATATTCCAGGAAAGAGAAACAACCTTATGGATTTTAGTTACTAAAAGCCCCTTACCAGAGACTGTAGCTTCCTCTGGGGTAGAGAGGGTCCTCACTGAATCACTCTTGGCACTGTTCTCACTGGTCCAGCCACCATCACACACGGCAGAAACTTGGAACCTGCACACAGTCTGAGGTGTCAGTCCATCAGTGTCACAGTGTGTCTCATTATTTCCTCTTCTGTGTTCATGCCATTCTACTTCCTCCTCCTCATGCTCAGTCTCCTCTCTGTACTCTGTTCTATATTCCTTGAACTTGATTCCTGCTCCAACAACATTTGGACCCTGCCAGCTCAGGGTCACAGACTGTGGTCCCAACACAACAGCTTCTGACTTCCCAGGAGGACAGGTTGGTGGAAGTGTCCTCACAGCAAGGCTCACATCACTTCTCTCACTGAGCCCTAGCTCCCACACCTCAGCAATCCTGAACAGATACTCTGTGCTAGGTTCAAGGTCATTCACTTTGAATACATCTGGTTTTCCAGACACAGGGATAGTGGTCCAGTCATCTTCCCCTACAACTTTGTACTCTACCTGATAGCCAGTGATCCTCTCCTCCTTTCCAGATGCTGGGGTCAGTGTGAGCTCTACAGAATTATGTGTTACCCCACCAATCTGGGGAGAGGAAGGTTTGACTGGTAGCTTAAAGTTGGTGCTGACCTGCAGTCCCTTTTCATAGAGGTAAATGGAGACCCCCTTGTTCTTCTGATCTGGGACAGCTGCCACAATGAATTGAGTCTTCTCAGTGGAATGATTGGTCTTGGAAAATGTTGAAAAGGCTTCTGCCAATTGTATTGCCTTTCTCCTTGTCTCTCTGTCCTTGACCCAAGAGGAATATGTCTTTTGCTCACAGTCAGGACTTAACAATACTGGATTCTGTAGCCACTGTTTCCAGTCTGCTAAGTAGGGCTCCTCCTGCAAGGAGGTGAGTGCAAACACCAGGACAAATCTGTGGGCAGAGCCTAGAACCACAGTGTCCACCTCATTCTGGTCAGCCATGACTGGCACCCCCTTCAGAAGGGTGAGGTAGGAATTTACCACCCTCATCTCCTGGAGCTTCTGATCCAGGAACTCTGAGAGCCTCCTAGTGCTGAATGGGGACTGGCTTTCCCTGGTTAAAATCCTGGTCAGCTCATCTTCCTCTGCTCTGCCTGCCCGGATCAGGGGTAAGGCCTTGGCTATTTCCCTCTGTAAAAGCTGTCTGTGTTGACTATTTAGCTCTTTGAATAGCCTGACTTTTTCCCTGATGGCAGAAAACATTGAGGGCCTGGATGCCTTCAATATGTCATTACACCTCTTGTCACACTCAGATAACTTTTCCAGAGTTTCCTGGGCATCCCACACCAAGCTAATGCTGATCCCTCGAGCCAGCCTGGCAGCCTTGGAGCTCAGCTTCTCCAGAGGGTACAGCCAGACTTGGAGGGGCACCCCACGGCCCTTAAGCAGCTTAGGAAAGGAGGCACAGACTGTTACTACATCTTCATAAGTCACTGGATTGCTCTCAAGAACAAAATCCCCATAAAACTTACACCTGAATTCCTTTGTTGATTTTTTCTCATTGCCCTCCTTTTTTATTCCTCCCCCTACTTTTCCTGATACTTGGAAAATCTTCTCTACTTCAGCCTTCAGTGTTCCTTCTTTCTCCTTAACATTTTCATTGGTGGAAACTTTCTGATCAAACACAAAGAAAGCCTGGGCCCCATAGAGCACTGCAGTGACCACGTGGGTGGCTGTTCCATTATCAAACACATCATGGTAAGAGATATTTTGATATCCCAGGTGGTTCATCATGAGGTGGGAAAACTGTGTAGTCACACTGTACTTGAGAGTGACCCGAGCTTGCTTCTGGGATGTCTTGGTGTCATTTAAGTACTTGGATGAGCCTCCTATTTCCACCATTCCCCCCAGGACACTTGCTTTCAGCTCTGCAGGGATATTCATGGCATTGGTCTTTTCTTCAATAGAGTCAGAGGTGATGATATCAAAGTCAGTCTTGTACTGATCTTCTGTGGTTACATTTTTCTCAAGGGTCTCCCTGTCCCACAGAGTGATGCCTAGAATGGGGTAAAGACATTAGGGATTAAATTCCAGATTGTGGAGGGACCACAGCCTGTCACTTTATGGTGTTCTTTCCAGCAGGGACAGGTAGGCCTGGGAGGCAGCTTATGGAAGGATGGTAGGCAGGGCAAGAGGCACAGATGCCAGAGGGGTAGAAGATCCTATTCCTGAGCTGCAAAGAACTTCTCTAGGCCTCTGCAACTCCCTTGCTCCACTGAGCCTTCTGTGATGGATAGGGGGAACCTTAATCTGAACCCCTGAATCTGGATCCTCATTCTTCCTACGCCACAGCCCCAGTACACAGTTCCCTCTTCTGAGCTCCTTTGTTCTTTCTACAGGTTGAGAAGCCTCTCTTCCTCCCAGCCTGGGGACTGCATTCTGAAAAAAGGCCTATGATGATATAGATTTCACAGGGTTTACAAGCACTTTCCTCTCAACACTTTTTGAGGTAAGTTGTGCCAATGTCATTAGCCCCATTTTGCAGACAAATGAACTGAGACTCAAAGAGAAGTTGGCTAACTTTTTGCAAACACATTAAGCATCAAAGCAGAGTCCTGGTCTTCTGACTCCAAGAGCAGCCTAGCACACTGCCTGCCCTAGTTAGAGAGCAGGAGGTTACCCAGAGTGAGGTCCCCACCTACTGGGGGTCCTAAGCAGGGGGTGAGGCAGTAGTTTGGATTTGCTCTAGAGCATGAAAAGTCGCAGTTGTGCTACAAAGAGAGATGGCGTGTGGTAGTGGCTCTAGAGCTGGCCTCAGAGTCAGGAACCCTGAGCTTGAAGTTCCTCTGACATAAGTAGGCTGTGGGACCACGTGGGCAAGTTACAGCCTGTCTCCCTGCCCCAATCAATTCTCTAAGTCTGAGTTTCAGAGAAGCTGCAGGTCTGTGTTGGCAGTGGAAGTCTACTCATTGGGAATCCCCTCTCTCGATGACATCATGGTGCTTGTCCCTATCACTAGCTATGCCTCTGAGCACTGCTTTCCCAAGTTCAGCTTCTTGCCTTGCATGCTTCCCCCACAGACTGCTAGAGCAGAAGGCCATTTACATACAAATCATTCCCAGTCCTCACTCTCACTGAAGGAAAAGGATCTTTCTTTCTATGTGATTAAAGCTTCCATTCCCCTTTGAGACTGCCCTGAGTGTTCACTGTAACTGGATTTACTCTGATGTATTAAGTATCTTGTGTCTGTAAGGGCAAACACTCTACCTTCCCATAACACAGAACATGTCTGACTTACTTCGGTCACAGAAGATCCTTGGGCTGATTATGGACTCTTTTTGCTAGATCTTGCAGAGATTGCCTCTGTTTTTGATATCTGCCTAATGGGGTGAATGAGTCCCACTCTGTAGTGGCAACCATACTGGCATACCCAGAGTGGCTACTAGCACAGGTTCTTAGATTTGTTTTACTAGGAAAGATAGCTGCTTAAGGAGACAACAATGTTTTTAAATTAAATTCATTAGTTCAGGGAAAAAGTCAGCACCCTGAACTTTAGAGAAAATCCAAACAAAAAAAATAGAGAAAATACATGCAGAGAGATAAAGACCAACAGACAGGGCTTATAACTGTCTGAGAAATTAGTGCAGATCAACAGACAGATCCAGTTGTCTGACCAAGGCAATACATACATAGATATCAGAGAAAAGAAGCACCAGCATTTGGGTTTTTCAAAGCTGGGGGGCTCCTTAATGGCTACCCAGAGTCTCATCTGGTCAGATCACAAGAACACTCTTCCAATGAGTGAGACCCAAAGCAAAATGCTAACCTCAGAGTATTTACCCCATTTTTAGAACCAGAGGGCATCACAACCCTTCTGACTCAGTGCTTAATTAGAAATTAACAAAAGGTGCTTCCTACAAGCGTCCCCTAAGCAAGCTTCCCTTAATGGGCTCCACATGAGGCCTCTTAATGGGCTGAGAAGGAAGATCTTATTTTCCATTAATTTTACACCCTCCTAACTTGCCCTTCTAGTTCATTCTCACCCCCATCTCTGATAAACTAGCATCACAAGTACATAGAATCTCCTTTAGCTGGATAAGAGTAATAATCTAGTTGGCTTCTGGCTGGGAGAAAGGACAAGGTAAGAGAATCCTCTGCCTGGCACTTTCTTCCAACTTGACCTTACACACAACATTCTCCTCCTCTAACTCTTTCCTGAAATTCTCCTCCCCTGTTTTCTGGAATGAGGTCTTGGCTTCAGGAGAGGAATTACCAGGGATAGAGGTATCTGTGCGGCAGTCATAGAGTGTCCCCAGATACAAGGGACAACCGAGAGCTGGGATCTGCATTGTCTTCTCCAAGTTCATTGTGTCTGATGTTCTTTCCCTGGAATTTTCCTATGGAAGAAAATTGAGATTTGAGAAAGTTGTCTGTAAACTCATGGCCTAGCCTGCTGTCACAGAGAAATTCCCTATTCCTCCTTCTAGGCTCCACCTATCTCTGATAATCAAGAGCCCTTCAGGAGATTGAGGATATTCTAGAGTAGAATGACATCATTATTTTGGAGGGCAACAAAGGAGCCAGACGCAAGGAATTGTTTCTCTTTCTAGATTAAAGTTTATTAACCTTTATTTGTTTTGTAGACCCTTAGGTAGTCTGGTGAAGCCTTTGCACCTTCCTCAGAATGATGCATTTAAATGCATAAAATATATAGGATTACAAAGGAAATCAATTATTTAGGGACCACAGGTTAAGAACCCCAGAATGAGAGAAACATTGATCAAACTAGGTCAAAGGATGCTGGTAGCGGTAGACAATAATCAGGATAAATAGCTCAGATGTTTTACTGTCATCCCGATTGCACTAGATGGGATCTTTGATATACCTATCTGCCTTACTTTTGTGTGTTATTTTTGAGTTTATATTTTCTTTTCCTTTATAAATAAACATTGATGCTTAAAGCCAAGGTAGCTGTAGTAGGGCAAGGAAAAGAGGACATAGGTGCTAGATGCAAGTACCAAGATAAAGTGGAATTTGCAACGAAGGAAGGAAGGAAGTGTAAGTAAGGTTTAGTGTAAGTAAGGTAGATTTTAGTGTGTGTAAAGTGGATTTTTTTTATTATTTCTTAGAGTTCAGTTTCCCAGGACCCATAGCCATCACAATCTCTTGTTCCAGGTATTAAATATGAGTTCCCACAATTATGGTTCAAAATATCTCCATCATGCTTGTGCATTATATAATGATAAATGATATAAACATCCATTGCAGCTGCGCAGTGAGATATAGGCATGAGGTGATGTAAACTTGTGAGGCTATTGCTGGCAATATGCCTTCTTTGTCTGTTGCCCCCTATAAAGCAAGTGGAAAGTGGTCAGTGAATAGGGAACCTTAGGGTTGAATGCACAAATGCTGTGTGTGCCTCACTTGGCCCCCATTGAGGCTTAGGGGGAACCTTAGGGTTGAATGCACAAGCTGGAATGTTGTTTGCCTTGATCAGCCCCCATCAAAGCTTGGGGGGAATCTGTGTTTGCCTCAGCCAGACCCCACTGAGGCTTGAGGGGATTTAGGGGATGTACAAGTTGTGCCTGTCTTGACTGACCCCATCTAGACATAGGGGTAGTTGCCCCCCCCCTCACTGGCCCCTGTGAGAATAGTGATTAGAGAATACTGTAGGAGTTTGTGCTCCCATTATCAGCAATCCTCTTCTGAGAAAACAATTGAGTAAGATTATTAATCCCTTTTTAGTATCTTTCCTGTGTGACCAAATCAAGAGTGAACCTGTGCTAGCAGCCCTCCTGTTTATCTGTTTTACAGGAAAGAAGGAACAAAGGAATGGAGAAAAGGGAGGAAAGAAGGGAGGAAGGAAGGAAAGAAGAAACGAAGGAAAGAAGGAAGGAAGGAGAAAAAAGAAAGAAGGCAATTCAAGATAGAAGTTGATTTTTCTCTAACCTAGGGAACCAAGTAAGCTTAGGAACCAAGAAGGTCAGGAAGTCTGGTGCTTTCTTTGACTTGGGATTTGGAGATCAGCAAAGCTTTAACATTTAGGGTCAAAGACCAGGCTCTCTGGTTGAGATCAAATATAAAAGTCTCCATTTGGCTTTAATGCCCTTCATAACCTGGCTACTTCCTACCTTTTCAATCATCTTACTTCCTCCCTCATACACTACAGTCTGGTGATTGCTAATAGTTAGCATTTATACAGCATTCTAAGACATTTTACAAATACTATCTAATTTTATCTTCACAGCAGCCCTGGTGCTATCGTTATCCCCCTTTTACAGATGGAGACAATGAGGCAGACAGAACTTAAGTAGCTTGCCTGAGGTCACAAAGCTAGTAAGTGTCAGAGGCCAGTTTTAATCTCAGGTCTTCCTGAATCCAAGTCAGTGCTTTTATCCACTAAGTCATCTACTTTCAGCGGCAATGCACCCCTTGCTATTTTTCAGTTTGATCTTCTCCATCTACAACATCCCACCTCCCATTTCCAAGCCTTTGTACAAACTGTTACTCTTGCCTGGAATGCACTTTCTGTTCACAGCCTTGACCTTGTGGAATCTCTGACTTCCTTCAAAGCTTAGCTCAGGCGCTACTTCCTACAGGAACCTATCCTGATTCCCCTTGCTTGTGAGTGCTTCTCATGAAATACTTTGTACCTATTTTGTATTTAATTTTTGGAAGAGTTTATTTCCCACCAAAGAATGTCTGCTCTTTGAGAGCACAGACGAGCTCTGACTCAGAGATCTGGGTAATGTTACTCCTTTATTCAGAAGTTTTCAGTGATGCCTACCAGTTAAAGTCCAAACCTCTCTGCCCACCTATCAAGCCTTCTACTATCTGGTGCCACCTCACCATCATAGCATTATCTCCTGGGGCTCCTTTCCATGGACTCTATGCTCTGGAGAAGCTACCCAACTCTTCCTGTGCTGTCACCCTGTGTCTTTGCTCAGACTGTTCCCC
>NW_027185612.1:989039-1077305 GCF_028583685.1 Petaurus breviceps papuanus | reverse complement strand
AAGAGTTTGCTTTCCCTCTCTGTCTCTTAAATTTCCACCAATCCTTTAATGCCCAAGTGAAATATCCACTCTAGTAAGCCTCCTTGAATTCCCCTAATCAGAGAAGATCTTCTCCTTCAAAAATTCTGTATGTGTGATATATAGATACATACATGTATACGCATGTATACATACATGTATGCATGTATGTATGCATGGACATATAAATGGATAGCCCAATGAAGGCCATGGAGTATGTATATCTGTATATGTGTGTGTAAATTATATGTGTTTACATGTGTATATATATACACACATAGATTCAAATACATAATATATTTTTTCTGTACCTATTGAGTACAATTATATACTATTGTATAATCTAGATGATGTATCATGCAGCCCACAGGGCTGATTTCCTAGAGAATTTCAAGTTTTATTTTTAAGGGAAAAAAAAGCTACTTTTCAGATATGGAATCTTAGTTGTCTATGAGGGAAAATAGGAATCAGGAATCATTTATTGACTACTTGATGGACGAAAACTATAGAAATCACCCAACCACCTGGTAACCTAATAGTGGAAAAGGAAGGAAAAATAAAATAGAGCAAATTATATAAAGTAGATGATCTTATCCCCTGTAGTCATAAATTTTTGTTGTCCTTAGATAAGAGACACCTTCAGAGTGGTCCCAATGTTACTTTATCTCTGCAGTTTTATCCAAAAGGACCTTTTTCACAATTGTAAAATTACTTGGTTACCTCCCTTAGTCTCCATCCCTTGAGCAGGGAATGTCTTGCCATCCTGCTACAGATCCTGCCAGGTGCATGGCAAATATTCCGTCAGAAGCCCTCTCCTTCTGCTTGAATGATTCCTTCTTTCTCTACCCCACTTTTTCTTTGACCCATAGTAGTCAGATCCCTGCTGATGGGTCTTCCAAAAAATATCATTCCTCTCCAGTAATTAAGAGAATCTACCACAACTGTTCCAAAACTGTTTTCCTTCTTTTTCCGTACATAATTAATAATAATCAGAGCATCTAGCATTTAGGTATCCTTCTCCAGAGAAAGAACTGATAAATGGAGTCTAAATGTAGATCAAAGCATATTTTTTCTTTACTTTATTTTTCTTGGGTTTTTTGTATGTTTTATGACATAACTAGTAGGGAAATATGTTTTGCATGACTACACATATATAACCTACATCAGATTTTTTGCCTTCTCAATGGGGAGGTGTGGGTGGAAGGAGAAGAGAGAACTCAAAATTTTTGAAAAAAACATGTTATGACTATTATGGATATGTTTTGCATGACTACAAATGTATAACCTATATTGAATCTCTTGCTTTCTCAATGTGGGCTGGGCAAGGTGGAGAGGGAGGAAATGAGAGAATTTAGAACTCAAAATATTAAAAATGAATGTTAAAAATTGTTTTTACATGCAACTGGGGAAAAATAAAATAATAAATAAAGAAAAAAAGAAAAACAGATGTTAAAAACAGTTTCTATATGTAATTGGGGGAAAATAAATTATTATGTCATTGGGGGAAAAAGAATATCTAGCATTTATATAGTGCTTTAAGGTTTACAAAGCACTTTATGTTAGTTCATTTGGTTCCCATAACTGCTCTATTGGGCAGGTAATATTATTACTATTCCCATTTCATAGATGGTAAAGTGAGGCTAACAGGTTCAAATGACTTGGTGAGGATAGCACTGCTAGAAAGTGCCTGAGATGGGATTCGAACTCTCCACAAGGTCTAGCTGCCTCTATGGTCCAAGAAGCAGGGTGGTGTAGTGGAGAGAGAACTGGTCTAGCAGTCAGGAAGACCTTGGTTCAAGTTCTGCCCCTGACATATTCTTCCTCTGGGATCCTGGGCAAGCCACTTATTTGCTCAGTACCCATAAAGACTCTCTGAGACTGTTAAGTTGGGGTGGCCTATGTGGAGCTTGGCACACCCGTGAAAGCCCAGATCTGATCACGAACTAAAAACCCCACATCCCAAATCTATGATTGATTCTTTCCATTCTGAAAACACTGTAGTTAATTAGAATGCCCTTCTCTCAATGGGTGCTCCCCCTTCAGAATCCACTGCCTCTGGGAGATATCATTCAATATTCCTCTTATTCAATAATCTATTTAGTTTAGATTTGTCCCCAAGGAAGAAAATAGCCAGACTTACCCTAACTTTGTCTTCAGAGAAACAGGTCCCCTCCAAGTGGAGAAATGGATTGGATCGTAGCAGCCGTCACCCTGCCCTGGTTGTCCTCTTCAGTCTTATCCTGGCAAACACTGAGAAACTTCTCAGTTCAATGAAACACACTAGAGAATTTTCCAGCTTCTTGGTTCTGTTGCTCATAGGGTCACAGATTTAGAGAAGGAAGTGACCTTAGAGATCATTTCATCAGGGGGAAACTGAGGCCCAGAAAAGTTAAATGAGTTTCCTAGGGTCACCCAGGCTGGAAATGTCAGAGAGAGGATCCGAACCTAGGTCCTATGACTCCCATGTTCTTTTCACCACACCATAACAATTTCCTGCCCTTGACTGGTCCTCAGGGTTAAGCAGTATTTGTGCCTAACAAATCTCTTCTTCACACTGTCTCTTGCTAACACAGTCCACTTCAAAAAAGCAATTTTGACTTCACCATCCAGAAAGAGAATGTTGATATTCCTGGAAAAAAAGCAAAAACCTTTAAGACCCTTTCTAGCCTTGGAATGTTCTGGGCTGTTGCACAGGAGATCTTTTCTTAAATATATGACATGAAAGCGATGCATTCTGATCTTCTATCAGCTGCTTTTAAACAGGAAATATCTTTGTAATGTCATGAAATTCCCTTCAAGAGGAAGGGTGTTACAAAAATTGTTTCCTTTTCAGATTGTTTTATTTTCCTGCCCTAGGTAAAGCAAGACATATTTTTAGTACTTTCTAAAAACAAAAACAGATTCAGAGTTTAACTAACCTTGGGAAGACAGATCCATGAAATTCTATTCTCCCTGTATTCCCTGGACCAAAGTGCCGGACTGGGAGGAATTGTGCTCCTGCTCCCAATGGGGGGTGATCTATGAGATTTAACCACTGATATGAGACTGAGATTATTTCTGTTTCATTTTAACCATGAACCTTTTTTGGGAGGGGTCCTTGGGGGTATTATTTGATCTTGCCCAGGCTGAAAGTACCTCTGCTATTTACCTGAGTAGCACCAAAATTTTAACCTGCTTCTTTTTTTCCTGACTTGGGCCCTTTTGCCCTTTCTCCAGAAGCCTGGTGGCCCACTTCTTTTCAGGGGATTCACTCTATTGGTGCTGAACTTCATGTGATACCCCACTAACTCTAATTCTTCTGTAGATCAGGACTCCTGAACTCAAACAATCCACCAGCCTTAGCTTCTGAAGAAGAGATTATAGACATGCACCCTCCACCCCAACTAATAACCATGAAGCTTAAAGTTTGTGGCATAGGTGGGGGTGAAAGGTTTGGGGGGTAGATTTGTTTTGAAAGAATATATGGTCTATGGGTGGCTAGGTAGTACAGTGAATAGAGCACTGGCCCTGGAGTCAGGAAGACCTGAGTTGAAATTCGGCCTCAGACACAACAGAAAAACTAGCCATGTGACCTTGGTCAAGTTACTTAACCCCAATTGCCCTCCAAAAAGCAAAAAAAAAAAAAAAAGAATATATGGTCTAGATACAGGCATCTCAGTCCTTTACAGAGGTAGAAGGCCCACAAGTGTGCAAGCCATTAGGCTCCTCTCATGAGACAAAGCATCTAGGGCGGATTCTATTCCAATGTTTTCCAATGAAATAATCAGTTAGGATGATTTTTTTCTCTTATTTTCTTTTTTTGTCTTTAAAAAATTGGCTGACTCTCTGAGATGGGGAAGAAGAAGGATACTGGGAACAACTATGGGGATGAATCAATAAAAATGCTTTAAAAAAATAAGAACATAGGTTTAGGATAGTAACTAAGGCCTTGTGGACAAAATTTCTGTCTCTGACAATGTGTTCATCAATGTCATAATCTGATTCTGCATGTATATCCTAGGAAAGTTCACTGCCAAAGTAATTAACCTTATCCACAGCATTCAAGATTTCTCCATTTGCTGTAAGCAATGGTTCCATGTATGGATAGTGAAGTACTGGCTGGTAGAGGACTTGTGTTTTCTTGGTGTTAATTGTCACACCAACACACAAGCAGCAGAGAATGGATCCATACTTTATAGCATCTCAGGATCAGGGGCTGCATAGAGTACACAAACATTTACAAACAAAAAGTCTCACACCAACTGATGGAATCCTAATAAAGCTGCCCCCAGCTCCAATAGTCTAACTTCCTTATGGGCCTCATGAAACAATAGGCATGTCCTGATCTGATCACACAATCTGGCTTTAATGACATGACAGGCCCCAAGACTCAATACAGCCTGTGCCTCTAGCTAGCCTCTGCCTCCAGGTCCTCTTCTCAGGTTTAAACAGGCATGTCCATGCACTCAACCACAACCACATCATCCATTTAGCCCAAGGCAGGACCACAATATCTAACTACCCATTTTGACCAGAAAAGAACCACAAAAGCTAGCCAATCAGAAAACAGCACCAGCAGGATGTGTAGGCCAGGGAGCTTGATCACCAACCCATAGAAGGGGCTTCCCCTAAGATAGCGTCTATGCATTAATGGTGAAGAATTAACAAAGAGCAAATTATGTAGAGAGGCTTATTATAATGTCACTATCATACATAAATGCCACCCCATTTAGGTTTTTCTGTATGCATTATGAGTAACTACATACACAGTTCCACTGAGGCTGGGACCCTTCCCCTATTTCCTAATCCATAACAAATCTGTCTTGCTTTTTAAATTAAATTTTATTTTTATTTTTAGTTGACATCATTCATTTCCAAAAGATTTTGAGTAACAAATTTTCTCCCTGTCTTTTCCTTACTCACTACCCCAAAACAGCAATCCCACTGTATACCCCTTCCTCCAATCTGCTCTCTCCTATATCCTCCCCCATCCCCACTCTGACTTTCTGGTACAGCAAGATGAATCTCCATACCCCAGTGCCTGTAAAACTTATTTCCCAGTTGCATGTAAATAATAATAATAACAATTTTTTTAAACATTTGATTTTAAAACTTTGAATTCCAGATTCTTTCCCTTCCTCCCTCGTCACCCACCCTTACTGGGAAGATAAGCAATTCAATATAGGTTGTACATGTGTAGTTATGCAGAACATTTCCATAGTGGATATATTGTGAAACACTGACTATATTTCCCTGCATCCTATCCAACCCCCCACTTTATCTATTCTTTCCTTTGACTCTGTCCCTTTTCAAAAGTGTGTGCTTCTAACTAACCTCCCCCCACACCTGCCCTCCCTTCCATCACCCCCTCTCATCCCTTTCCCCTCTACTCTCCTGTAGAGCAAGATACCTAATTTAGTGTGTATGTCATTCCCTCCCTAAGTAAAATTCAATGAGAATAAGGTTGACCCATTCCCTTTTGCCTTCCTGTTCTTCCCCTCCATTGTAACAGTTTCCCCTCACCTCTTCTATATGAGATAATTTATGTGATTTGGTCTTTCCCCATCTCCTCTCATTATATTCCTCTCTCACCTCTCAATTTCACCTTTTAAATATCATCCCTTCCTATTCAATTGATCCTGTGTCCTCTGTGTTTACTTGTACACATATGTACACACACTCACATATATATTCATATGCACACATACCCTCCTATATAGACATATATATGTATGTATACATTATATATATATATATATATATATATACACATTTGTATTCCCTTCAACTATCCTCATACTGAAAAAAGTTTTGTAAGTTACAATTATCATTTTTCCATGTAGGCATGTAAATAGTTCAACTTTGATAAGTTCCTTATGATTTCTTTTCCCTGTTTACCTTCTCTTGTTTCTCTTGCTTCTTGCATTTGAATTTCAGATTTTCTATTCAACTCTGGTTTTTTCATCAAGAATACTTGAAATTCTTCTATTTCATTGAATGACCATATTTTCCCTTGAAACATAGTACTCAGTTTTGCTGGGTAGGTGATTCTTGTTTTTAATCCTAGCTCCTTTGACCTTCAGAATATCATATTCCAAGCCCTTCAATTCCTCAGTGTAGAAGCTGCCAGATCCTGTGTTATCCTGATTGTGTTTCCACAATATTCAAATTGTTTCTTCTTGGCTGCTTGTAATATTTTCTCCTTGATCTGGGAACTCTGCAATCTGGCTATAATATTCCTCGGAGTTTTCTTTTGGGGATATTTTTCAAGAGGTAATCAGTGAATTCTTTCAACCACTATTTTTCCCTCTGGTTCTAAAATATCAGGGCAATTTTCCTTGAGAATTTCTTGAAGGATGATTTCTAGGTTCTTTTTTTGATCATGGCTTTCAGGTAGGCCAATAATTTTTAAATTCTCTCTCCTGGATCTATTTTCCATGTCAGTGGTTTTTACAATGAGATAATTCACATTGGCTTCTATTTTTTCATTTGTTTGGATCTGTTTAATAGTACCTTGATTTCTCATGAAGTCATTAGCTTTCATTTGCTCCAATCTAATTCTGAAGGAATGATTCTCTTCAGTGAGCTTTTGAAATTCTTTTTCCATCTGGCAAATTCAGCTTTTTAAGGCATTCTTCTCCTCATTGGCTTTTTGGGCCTCTTTTGTCATTTGAGTTAGTCTATTTTTCAAAGTGTTATTTTCTTTAGTCAGGTTATTGGCTCTCTTTTTATATTTTTCTTGCATCATTCTCATTTCTCTTCCCAATTTTTTCTTCATTTCTTTTACTTGATTTCCAAAATCCTTCTTGAGCTCCTCCATGGACTGTAAGCAATTCATATTTTTCTTGGAAGCTTTTGGTGCAGGAGTTCTGACTGCGCTGTCTTCCTCCTATTACATGCTTTGATCTTTTTTTGTCCCTGAAAAGGAATCTAAAGTTGGATTGCTGTGCTTGCTTTTATTCCTTTGCTTGCTCATGTTGCCACTCATATACTTGACTTTTGAGCTCTTTGACACAGTAGAACTCTCCTTCCAGAGGGGAGAGCTTTTTCCCAAATCTCTGTGGTTTTTGCAGCTGCTGGAGCTATTAGGAGGGTGCTATCTTTACAGCCCTCATAAACTCTGGCTCACTGGTCACACATCTCAGGACCACCACCAAGTCGATGATCCAGATCCAGGCTGGTTAAAGCAAAAGCAATTACCCTCTGAATGGTCCTTTGGCCCTCCTACAATCTGCAAGCTGGACTTTGCCTCTGTTCCCATCCCCACCCCCACGCAGTTCCAACAGAGTTCTATGCTGAGCTTTTACTTTTTCTTTGGCATTTATGTTTTGATATTTCTGGAAACTACCACAGCTCCTGGTGATCCCCTTTCCCAAAGTCCGCTCTAGCCACTGCTGGTCTGGGCTACCCTGGGGCTAAAACCATAGGATTATGTGGGGCTGGGCTCAGCTCACAGCATGCCATAATGGACCCTTCCTGCTGGCCTTCCAGGCTGCCTTCAGTGGGAGAATTGTTTCTTTTTTTTAAAATTCTTTAATTTATTAATTTGTTTGTTTCCTTTTAGTTTACAGGATTCAATTCCACAATTCCTTGAATTTCACATTTTGTCCCCCTCCCTCCCCTCCCTTCCCATGGCGTCTTATAATCAAGTATATGATCTGTAAATACTTTCACATTATACAATGGTCAGGTTATAAGGATGTATTGTACCAGCTGGAATGAAAAATGGTATAGAGGACATAAAATCAAATAAGAGAACGAAAAAGATCAGGTATTTTGCTTCCACCTGGATATAAATTTAGTTCTTTCTAGTTCTTTCTCTGGATGCACGTTTTTCTCTCCATCATGCGTCTTTTGGGATTGACTTATATCCCTGCATTGTTGAGAAGAGTCCAGTCTATCAAAGTTGGTCATCACACATACGTTGTGTCTGTAATTGTGTACAAATTCCTCCTGGTTCTACTCTTCTCACTCAGCATCAGTTCTTTTAAGCCTCTCCAGGTAAATATGAAGACCGCCTGCTCCCCGTTTCTTATAGCGCAATAATATTCCATAACATGCATATACCACAACTTGTTCAGCCATTCCCCAATTGATGGACACCCCCTTAATTTCCAATTCTTTGCCACAACAAAAAGAGCTGCTATAAACATTTTTGTACATATGGGTCTTTCTCCCATTTCTATGATCTCTTTTGGATATAACCCTAGAAGTGGTATTGCTGGATCAAAGGGTATGAAAGTATTTTTAGCCCTTTGGGCATAGTTCCAGATTGCTCTTCAGAAAGGCTGGATCAGTTCACAACTCCACCAACAATGCATTAGTGTTCCAGTTTGCCCACATCCTCTCCAGCATTTGTCATTTTCCTGTTTTGTCATCTTAGCCAATCTGACTGGTGAGATGTGGTACCTCAGAGTTGTTTTGATTTGCATTTCTCTAATCAATAGTGAATTAGAGCATTTCTTCATGTGCTTACAGATAGCTTTAATTTCCTTCTCTGAAAACTGCCTGTTTATATCCTTTGACCATTTATCAATTGGGGAATGACTTGTATTCTTATAAATTTGACTCAGTTCTCTGTATATTTTAGAGATGAGTCCTTTGTCAGAGACATAGGTTGTAAAGATTCTTTCCCAATTTCCCACCTCCCTCTTAATCTTGGTTACATTGGCTTTATTTGTACAGAAACTTTTCAATTTCATGTAGTCAAAATTATCCATTTTACATTTTATAATGTTCTCTAATTCCTGTTTCGTCATAAAGTCATTCCCTCTCCACAAGTCTGATAGGTAAACTATTCCTTGTTTTAGCAGACTGCTTATAGTATCAACCTTTATACCTAGATCATGAACCCATTTAGACTTGATTTTGGTATATGGTGTTAGATAATGGTCTATGTCCAGTTTCTGCCATACTATATTCCAGTTTTCCCAGCAGTTTTTGTCAAATAGTGAGTTCTTATCCCAAAAACCAGGATCTGGGGGTTTATCAAGCAATACATTTCTGTAGTTGTTGACTTCTGAATCTTGTGTGTCTAATCTATTCCATTGATCCACTCCTCTATTCCTAAGCCAGTACCAAGTAGTTTTGATGACTGCTGCTTTATAGTACAGATTGAAATCTGGTAAAGCTAGTCCACCTTCCCTAGCATTTTTTTTTCATTAATTCCCTTGATATTCTGGACCGTTTATTCTTCCAGATGAATTTTGTTACTATTTTTTCTAACTCCATAAAGTAGTTTTTTGGTAAATTAATTGGTATGGCACTAAATATATAATTTAATTTAGGTAAAATTGTCATTTTTATTATATTAGCTCGACCCAGCCATGAGCAATTGATATTTTTCCAATTAGTTAGATCTGACTTTATTTGTGTGAAAAGTGTTTTGTAGTTATGATCATACAGGTCCTGGGTTTGTTTTGGCAGGTAGATTCCCAAATATTTTATAATGTCTACAGTAACTTTAAATGGGATTTCTCTTTCTATTTCTTGCTGTTGAGTTTCATTGGAAATATATAGGAATGCCAAGGAATTATGTGGGTTTATTTTATATCCTGCAACTTTGCCAAATTTATTTATTGTCTCAAGCAGTTTTTTACTTGATTCTCTAGGAGGGAGATTTGTTTCTATTTGTCACTTTGTGGGTTCTGTAGCTTTAAAATTTGTTTAGAGTCATATTTTATAGGCATTTGAGGTGTTTTGGGGGGGGGAACTCACAAAGTTTTCCTGTTTCTATGCCATCATCTTGGCTCCACTCCCCTGTAGCCTTTTCAAATAAAACAATTACCAGTTGACCTTCTTGCCATTTTTGTCCTCCTTGAGGGTATCTGACATAATTACTGAAGCACCTTGCTAAAAAAAAAGCATGGGAACAAGCACACAACCCTGCTTCCCTACACTGATGACTGGGAAAGTGTGAGAGCATCATCCTTCATCCAGTACCCATGCAAGCGTGCTGTCATGAAACTGTCATTTAATACTGATAAAGTTCTCCAGGCAACCAGATTTCAACATGATCTTCTACAGGTCCTTGAGGATCACTGTATCAAAGGCCTTGGTTAGATCAGCAAAAGTTGTGCACAAACCTCTGTTCTGCTCCCAGCATTTCTCCTGGAGTTGTTGGGCAGCAAACATGTTATGGACCATTCCTCTGCCCTTTCTGAAACCACAGCGGCTCTTGGGTAGATGACCATCTTCCAGGTGAAGGATCAGCCTATTAAGGAGAACTCTAGCAAGAATGTTGCTAGCAGAGACTAAGAGAGAGACTTTCCCACTTTGTCATTATCACAGGATAACTTATTTTCTTTTCCTTTTTAGAGATGGACAATGGAGGCATCCTTGAACTCCTTAGAGATAACCTCCTCTTGTCATATAACCTGGAGGATTTCAGTGAGCTTTTTTATGAGCAGTGGACCCCTTCCTTATAAATCTCAGCTGGAATAGAATCAGCACTAGATGCTTTGTCTCATGAGAGGAGCCTAATGGCCTGCAAAAACTCTTCTTCAGTTGGAAGTTCAGCTAGAGAGTGTTTGACTTCAATCTGAGGTATGTGGTCAGTGGCTTCAGAATTGGTTGAGGATGGTCTGTTGATAACCCTATGGAAGTGTTCAGTCCATCTTTCCAGGATCAGGTCCTTATTACTAATCAATGTGGCTCCATCTGGCATGAATAGTTGAGATGCACCATAGATCTTTGGCTCATCAATCGCCTTCAGGACATGAAAAAAGTGCTTTGGATTGTCACTATAAGCATAAAACTGAATCTGATCTGCCCATTCCTCTAGGGGATGTCTTCACCTGCTGGGAGTAGATATCCCCTAACTGACTGATAGGTGTGAGGCCCATCTCTAAGGGAGCTAGATGACCTGAAAGATAAAATAATCTAAATATTAATTTAACCTCAATGTTGGCACCTGTATGAAAAAGAAATCTTATGAGAAAACATATCTATAAGCAATTATCTAGAACCTTATCAGTAAATGACATAATATTATCATGGATTTGAAGGTTAGGGGAAAATATTTTTAAATCTAGGGGAATGAGTACAGGAGAAAAAAAGTGAGGAGGAGGAAAGGTGGAATATTTTTTCAAGTGGGATCAAGTGGAGGTTTCTGTCTCCTACAATTATCTACCTTTTTTAGGCTTTTAAAATTCTATATATATCAGACATAATAGTTCTCTGAACAAATGAATTTAAATAAAATAAATTTGTATTTTTCCAAACTAACAGAGACTCCAGATTTAAAAGGAGTGCTTTAAAAATAAGGATTGTACAAATGTGAAATTTTCCTTTTCTTTCTTTCTTTTAAAAAAAATCAGCATCTGGATATCTAGTCTTTTATATCTGCTTCTTCAGAGTAGCATTAAATTCCCAGCCCTTATATTTTAATCCTATCCCCTCTCTGCCTCCAACTACTTATTTGGAGGTGGGTTAAAGATAGAGTAATCTTAGGAGTTTTGCATCCAGTAAAAATTATATGTCTCTGAGTTCAGCCCAGGATTGAAACTATAACTCAAATAATTCTGGTTGTGAGACAATATTAAAAGAATCTTTTTTGAAAAATTAATTGTTTATTTTTAGTTTTCAACATTCATTTCCATAAGACTTTGAATTTCAAATTTTTTCCTCATCTCTCCCCTCCCCCCACCCCAAGATGGCATGTAATTTGATATAGGCTCTACATATATGTTCATATTGAGCATATTTTCACATTAATCATGTTGTAAAAAAGAATTAAAACCAATGGGAGGATCCATTGGAAAAAAGAAACAAACAAAAAAGAAAAGAGAGAGAGAGAGAGAGCAAATATTATGCTCCAAACTGCATTCAGACTCCATAGTTCTTTTTTCTGGATGTAGACAGCATTTTCCTTCATGAGTCCTTTGGAGTTGTCTTGGATCCTCACATTGCTAAGAAGAGATAAATATATCAAAGTTAGTCATTGAACATTGTGGCTATTACTGTGTATAGTGGTTCTGCTCACTTCACTTAGCATCAGTTCATTCAAGTCTTTCAGGTTTTTCTGAAGTCTGCCTACTCATTTCTTATACCACAATAATATTTCATTACATTCATATACTACCACTTGTTCAGCCATTCCCCAATGGCTGGGCATCCCCTTAATTTCCTATTCTTTGCCACCATAAAAAGAGCTACAATAAATATTTTTGTACATGTGGGGTCTTTTCCCATATGTATGATCGTTTGGCGATACAGATCTAGAAGTGGTATTGCTGAATCAAAGGGTATGCTCAGTTTTATAACCCTTTGGGTATTGTTCCAAATTGCTCTCTAGAATGGTTGGATCAATTCACAATTCCACAAACAGTGTATTAGTGTCTCAATTTGCCCATATTCACTTCAACATTTATAATTTTCCTTTTGTCTTATTAGACAATCTAATAGGTATGAGGTAGAACCTCAGTATGGTTTTAATTTGCATTTCTCCAATCAATAGTGAGTTACAATATTTTCTCATATGGATATAAATAGCTTTGATTACTTCATTTTAAAATGATCATATCTTTTGATCATTTATCAATTGGGGAATGAGTCTTATTTTTATGGATTTGACTCAGTTCTCTATATGTTTGAGAAAGGTCTTTATTGAGAATATTGCTTCAAAATTTTTTTCACACTTACTATTGCTAACTGTATTTCCCTCAATCCTATTTTCCCCTCAATTATTAAATTCTCCCTCTCCTTTCACCCTATCCCTTCACAAAAGTGTTTTACTTCTGACTACCCCCTCCTCCAATCTGTAATCTTGGTGTTAATTACACCGCACAAGCAGCAGGAAATGGATCCATACTTTGTTGCAACTCAACATTAGGGTCCACACTGAGCACACAAATATTCACAAACAAAAAGTCTTGTACCAATTGATGTAATTCTAATAAAGCCGCCCCCTAACCCCAATTTTCTAACTTCCTCATGAACAATAGGCATGTCGTGATTTAACCACACAATCTAGCTTTGTATCAACACTCCCTCTTCTCTTATTCCCTTCCCCTCCTAATTTCCTTTAGGGTAAGGTAGATTTATATACCCAGTTGCATGTGTATATGTTAGTCCCTCTTTGAGCCAATTCTGATGACAGTAAGGTTCATTCACTCCCCCTCATCTTCCTCTTCTTCCCCTTCTCTGTAAAAGCTTTTCCTTGCCTCTTTTATGTGAGATAATTTACCCCATTCTGTCTCTCCCTTTCTCTTTCTCTCTGTACATTCCTCTCTCACCCCTTAATTTTATTTTTTGAATATTATTCCTCCATATTCAACTCACTCTTCTGCCCTCTGTTTACACATACTCCTTCTAAGTACCTTAATAATGAGAAAAGTCTTATGAGTTACAAATAACATCTTCCCATATAGGAAGGCAAATTGTTTGTTAACCTTATTAATTTCCTTATGATTTCCCTTTCCTGTTTACCTTTTTATGCTTCTCTTCAGTCTTGTATTTGAAAGTCAAATATTCTATTCAGCTCTGGTCTTTTCATCAGAAATACTTGAAAGTCCAATTCTCCTTGAATATCCATTTTTTCTCTGAAAAGTATACTTAATTTTTCTAGGTAGGTGATTTTTGATTGTAATACTAGCTCCTTTGCCCTCCAGGATGTCATATTTCAAGTCCTCTAGTCCTTTAAGGTAGAAGCTACTAAAACTGTTATCCTGACTGTGGCTCCACCATCCTTGTACTGTTTCTGGCTGCTTGCAATATTTTCTCCTTGACATGGGAACTCTGGAATTTGGCTATAATATTCCTGGCAGTTCTAATTTTGGGATCTCTTTCAGGGCATGATCAGTGAATTCTTTCAATTTCTATTTTACACTCTGGTTCTAGAATCCCAGGGCAGTTTTCCTGGGTAGTTTCTTGAAAGAAAATGTCTAAGCTCTTTTTTTGATCATGGTTTGCAGGTAGTCCAATAATTTTTAAATTATCTCTCCTAAATTTATTGTCCAGGTCAGCTTTTTTTTCCAGTAAGATATTTCACATTGTCTTCTATTTTTTTTGTTCTTTTAGTTTTGCTTTATTGTTTCTTGATTTCTCAAAAGGTCTGGTTTCATCACATGGGGGAAATAAACTAATTAGAGTCAGGGCCTTAGTGCTACAGTTTCAGAAATAGGTTTGAATTCTTTTAATCAAATGTAATCCAAATTTCAGGGCATGCTCAATATTAACAAGAGATTAACAATATTAACAAGAGATTTGGTGTTATCAGATAGAAAGTCAATTAAGTAATATGTAATGAGAGTTTTTACTGCAGAGGTAACCAGGGCACTCCATCGTGTTATAAAAAGTTTAGACTGGAAGGGGCTTTTAGGCTGGTGTAGCATTGTCTCCTAGGTAGGGGAGTCTATGGGGAAAACACAATGAAGAATGGAAGATTCCTTGGGAGCCTGAGGCCATGATGGCCCCAAAGGAAGAATACAAGGAACAGGGAATATTTAGGCTGGAGGAGAGAAGGTTTAGGATGGGCAAGGTCTCTGTCCTCAGATATATGGAGGAATGTCATTCAGAGATCTTTCTCTTCTCCATATGCAGGGAAGTTCTATGGAGGCCAGACAGATACTCCTGATGGAAAATTTCTCTCTCCAGGCCACAGGGCTTGAGGCACCCAGACAAAGTTTTCCTAGATGTAGCTAAATGTTACAATTGGTAGAGAGCTGGACCTGGAGATGAAGAGCCAAGTTCAAATGCAGCTTCAGATCCTTCTTAACTGTGTGACCTTGGGCCAGTCTCAACCTCTGTCTTCGCCAGTTCTTTCATCTGTAAAATTGAGATAATAATAATGCCTACCTTCCAAAACTGCTGTGAGGGTCCAAGGAGATAATATTTGTAAAGCACTTTACAGATATTTTTCCAATTAGCCTCTTCTCTCATTAAAATGTGCGGTCAGGCTACCTCTTGAAAGGAAAGCTGCAGTTTCTAGTGGTATAGCTGATGATGGTCACAATCTAAGTTGAGGCCTTCAGAGAATCATAGGAGGTGGAAGCAACTTTAGAGTCCAACATCATCCCTGAAGAATGGATCTCCTTTATGATATCTCTAACAACTGTGGCCACTTCCAGTGATGGTGAGCTCATTTTCTACCAGCCCATTCCATGGTGGGGGCAGCTCAAATTCTTAGGACATCCTTCCTAAGCCTTCTCTCCTCCAGCCTAAACATCCCCTGTTCCTTGAATTCTTCCTTTGGGTCCATCATGTCCACACTTTACACCTTCCTCATCGTTCTCCTCAGCATGAGCTCTAGCTAGTCCTGAAGCAGAAGGAGATGAGAATAGAAAGTGGAGGATCTAGTGTAGGGGTGGGGAACCTTTGCATGTTGGAAGGACACATTAATATTTAGCTGTAATCAAATAAGGCTGCATTCAAGAAACTTCAATTAAAGATAATAAAAATGTACATTATTTTGTAAAAATCTGTATTTAATAATTTAAAAAAATTAAAACTCTTTGTTAATTTTAAAGTCAACTAACCTTTTAATGACTTTGTTACATCTGTATTTTGTTGAAAATCATTTGACTATTTGGTCACAGTGTGGAGGTCCGCAGTTTCAGTTGACCCTCTAGATGGGTATCAGTCATTTGTGACTTTAAGGGTGTCTTGATTTGGGTTAGGTAGGAGAATGTGGATTCCCAGCAATAAGTGATTAAAAAGCAAGAAAAAATTTTTCAGGCATATTGCCAAAGGCATGTGTATTATAATGCATTTTCCTGTGTTTCAATTGGATCTTTCTTAGCATCAAACAATAACTTGAAAATGTCATCTACTGAGAGTTCAGTCAATTCCATCTGTATCTTTAGCTGCCTAGGTGAGGCTGAAATGCTAATTTGAGTTTGATGTCATGATTCTTAAAGTCAGTGAATCTTTCATCGTATTCTCCAATTAATAGGTCTATAACAGCTGTGTTCTTCAAATGATTAAAATATCTCATCCTGCTCATCTGACCTTGACTAATTTGAGGAAATGTTCATCCAAAATTTCCTTCTGAAGAAGTGTTTTGGAAAAAAAATAACTTTTTTCAAAATACTTAGATTTTTTTTTTTTACCACATTTCATATGTTGACCTAGTTTTACCTTGCTAAGAAATATTCAAGTCATTTTGATTTGACATGATATCACACAGAAGTCCAACATTCCTATCGAACTCTCCTTTCAATAATTTTCATTGCTAATTCTATTCTTCATAAAATTTAACTATGTGTTCTCTCAGAGACAAAATTTTGATTAACACCTGTCCCTACAACAATAGTGAACACAGTTTAGAATGATACAGCAAAATCACCCTGAATACCTCATCATTCAACTTTAACATGTTACAAAACTGATGATGCCAGGCTGCATTTACATGAATATCATTAACAATACTTATAACTTCTTGTGAAGTGTCACTTAAAATAGTAGCTTTAGCACAGAGATTTTTGCTGATGCAAGATTCAGTGAAAAGAAAGGAGAGCATCTGAATTTGCTAATACTTTTTTTATCTGTGCAATAAACCCTCCATGTTTTCCTGCCATAGAAGGCGCACCATCTGTATGTTCACTCACTAAATTTGCCAAATTCAGTCCAACTTCATGACATTTATCTTGAATTGTTGTTGGACATTTATATTCCCTGTGTTCTGTTTGAAAGAGTGCCCAAAGCAAGTCCCTCTAAACAAAGAAAATCATCCATTACTACCCAAATGAAGTATAAAACCTGCACCAAGTCAGTATTATCAGTTGATTCACCCAAAGTGATTGAATAAAATATATTTTCCTTTTGAAATAATGCATGAAGTTGTCTTGTTAAATTGAAGGTTAATTCATACTGATGGTCAGTTATGGTTCTCCTTGAATGAGGCAATTATTTGTACATTGAAACGCTATTGGGATCTAACCATCCTATAATTTTGACAATGTATTCTTTCACAATTTCTGCATCACCAAATGGTTCCTATTTTTTCCTCTGAGTATATAAACTACTTTATAAGTTGCTTCAATGGAATTGTTTCCAGGTTTTATTTTTTTAATTTTTAAAAATTTATTTATTTACTTTTAGTTTACAACATTCAATTCCACAATCCCTTGGGTTCCAATTTTTCTTGCCATTCCTTTCCTTCCCCCTCACCTCCCCTGTTGGCATGCAATCCTATAAAGGTTCTACAAATACCTTCACATTAAACATTAGTCAAGTCTCAAAGAAAATTATAACCAATGGAGTGAACAAGAAAGAAATATTGAAACAAAACAAAACACAAAAGAAAGGGAGCAAGTTGTTTGCTTCAATCTGTATTCATACACTGTAGATCATTTCTCTGGATGTGGATAACCCTTTCCATCTTGAGTCATTTCCAGGTCTTATTGCTACTCAAAAGAATAGTCTTTGCTTTTCATCTTTTAATTTCTCTAATAAAACCTTTCGTTCCTCTCCCTCTAATTTAAAATATTTGTGGTCCTTATGAGTGTTATAATGCTGATGCGCAATGAATTTCTTTAATTGCATTATCACAAAGCAAACAAATGGTCTTATCTTTAGCAGAAACAAGATAATATTGAAATTCCCAATGCTCTTTAAAAAATCAATTTTCTTCCTTCAGCATTCTCTTGGTCTTCTTTGACATGATCAACTATTAAGCAGATAGAATTAAAAAATAATGGTGACTATTCACATATTCCACTTCAAACAGAAACACAGTGCACCACTGTCAAAAGCTCATAACAGACCAGAGTACTTGACCCCCATAAATTCTATGATTCAGCCTCATGTGATAGTGGCACCAGTCAGGCAGGGGAAGTTAGAACTAAATCATGACCATAGCAGCTGTCAATTTAGCCTTCATGGCTTACTAATGTTCTAATTGTGCTGGTCAGTCTGGGAGGATATTTCATTGAAACTTATTTTATTCTTTGGTATTTTAAATATGTTCATTTAAAAACAATAAAATAAAACTATAAAAGACAAATAAAAATGTATCAATAAAAATAAAAGAATTTGATTTTGATTCAGTCAAAAGGCTGACCTTAAGGACTTAGAAGGCAAAATGTGGCCTTAGTCCATAGGTTTCCCCACCCTTGATCTAGAGTCAAATCCTGACATTCTTTCTTTTGACCTTCCTGACTTTGGGCAAGTCATTGAATCACCATAGGGCTTAGTTTCCTCACTTGTCTAATCATAGAGAAAGTGAGGCTGGTGACGTTGCATAGCCCTCCCTCACTCAAATCAAAGTCAACTGCAAGTCATGTCATTATTTCTCTGATGCCATTGTCCTCTTTGAAAATTTAGGACAAATACAACAACAAAGACAGGAATAACAACCACCTGACATGCTCACAGACCCTTTTTCTTATAACTGATGAGTAATCCAAACAATGTACTATATTCCTGTTCTCACCACACTAACTGCCTCTGTACCCTGCTGTGAGACAATCAACTTGGAGACTGTTCCCACAGGATTCAGGAACACCTGCATTGTCCATGCATGAGCCTGCACTGGGAATTGCTACTAAAGACACAAGAATGACTATGTTGTGATCAGTCCCTACCCACCCTACCAACTTGTGATCTTTATGTATATAAACACTGCTTTTGCCCCAACATGTGAAGCCCCCCTCCTTAGGAGGATTTCTGATTGTAAGAGTTTCCTCACTTTGGAATTAAACTTCTATTTCTGTCATGATTCTCCTACCTCTGGCCTGCTTTGTGTTACTACCATAATCTGCAAGTTAGAGGCTGGTTCCGATCTGGTTAACATTAATTCATGTCAGAAGTGGAATTGTACATGGAACTGGGTCATTGCACTCTCTAGTTCCAGTGGGAGTGAGCTAGGTGCTAAGAGAGATTTCTCCAGAATCCAACTTCTTTGCCCCACCCCCCAAGGCTATTGAGTCTTCTTCCCTTTCCTGCTGTGGGCCTATGGGTATTTTTTTTTTTTGCATACTTCCGAGTCTTCTGCCTCTCCTGAGTGTTCTGGCATACCCTCTTAGGCTCCAGTCATTCCCAGGTTAGAGGCCAACAGGAAGCATTATATGTAACAGGGATAAACTAGAAGCCTTCCCAGTAAGATCAGGGGTGAATCAAGGGATGTGTATTATCACCACTATTATTCAATATTGTACTAGAAATGTTAGCTTTACTAATAAGAGAAGAAAAAGAAATTGAAGGAATTAGAACAGGCAACTATCACTCTTTGCAAATGATAGAATGATATATTTATAGAATCAACTAAAAAAACTTTAGCAAATCCAGCAGCAAGGAATAGAAAGAGAAATTTCATTTAAAATAACTATAGACAATATAAAATATTTGAGAGTCAGCCTGGGAAGAAAATCCCAGGAATTATAATGAACACAATTACAAATCACAAATAAAGTCAGACCTAGACAATTGGATACATATCAATTGTTCATGATTGGGCTGAGACAATAAAATTAAAAATATGTTTCTACCTAAATTATTCTACATATTCAGTGCCATATCAGTCAAACTACCAAAAATTACTTTATAATGCTAGAAAAAAATCATAAAAAAATTCATCTGGAAGAACATAAGTACAAGAATATCAAGGGAATTAGAAGTGAAAAATACAAAGGAAGGTAGCCTAGTCATACCAGATCTCAAACTACATTATGAAGTGTCAATCATCAAAACTATCTAGTCCTGCCTGAGTAATAGAATAGTGGATCATTGGGATAGATTAGGTGCACAAGACATAGTAGTAAATGCCTATAATAATCTACTCTGAGAAACACAAAGTTGCTAGCTTCTGGGATAAGAACTCAGTCTTTGACAAAAGCTGCTGGGAAAACTGGAAAACAGTACGGTCAAAACTAAATATGTATGTGTATATATATCTTATAACATATACCAAGGTAAGATAAGGTCAGAATGGGTACATGATTTAGACATAAATTTTTATACTATAAACAAATTAGGAGAGCAAGGAATAGAATAGTTTACCTGTCAGACCTATGGAGAACAGAAGAATTTATGACCAAACAAGAGACAGAGAGCATTGAGATAGAAAATAGACAAATATGACTGTATCAAAGTTAAAAGGATTTGCACAAACAAAACCAATGCAACCAAGATTAGAAGGAAAATAGAAATCTGGGAAACAGTTTTTACAACCAGAGTCTCTAATAAAGACTTCATTGCTCCAATATTCAATATATATACCGGTATATATATTCAATATATAGAGAATTGATTCACATTTATGAAAATACAAGCCATTCCTCAATTGATAAATGACCAAAGACATGAACAGCCAATTTTCAGATGAAGAAATTAAAACTATCTACAGTCATATGAAAAAATGCTCTAAATAACTATTGGTAAGAGAAATATAAATAAAAAATCTCTGAGGTACCACCTCACACCTATCAGATTGACTAATAGGGCAGAAAAGGAAAATGATAAATGTTTTAGAGGATCTGGGAAAATTGGCACACTAATGCACTGTTGGGGGAATTGTGAACTGATCCATGTATTCTGAAGAACAATTGGGAATTATACCCAAAGGGATATAAAACTGATCCAGCAATACCATTATCACTACTACTACTACTACTACTACTACTACTTACTATTGTATAAAAGAGATCGAAATCTGGGGGAAAGGGGTGGGAGAGAGGACATAAATGTGCAAAAATAATTATAACAGCCTTTTCCTGTGTTGGCAAATAATTGTCAATGAAGGGATACCCATCAGTTGGTGTGAAAGAATGAACAAATTGTGGTATATGAATGTAATGGAATACTATTGTGCTACAAGAAATGATGAGCAGAGTGATTTCAGAAAAACTTGGAAAAACTTACATGAACTGAGGTGAGTGAAATAAGCAGAATCAGAGAACATTTTACACAGTTATACAAACATTGTCCAAAGATCAGTAATGATTGACTTAGTTCTTTTCAGCAATACAAAGACCCAAGACCCTTCCGAAAGACTCACAATATAAATTTCATCAACATACAAAGAATTTAAGGAGTCAGAATGCAAATCAAAGCATACTATTTTTCACATTCTGTTTTTCACATTTCTTTACTTTTGTTCTGCTTCTTTCACAGCATGCCTTATATATGGAAATATGTTTTACATGATTACATACATATAAACTACATAAAATTGCATACTGTCTTAAAGAGTGGAGAGATGAGAGAGGGAAAAAATTTGGAACTCAAAATTTTATTTTAAAAATGAATGTTTAAATTTTGCTTTACAGATAATTGGAAAAATAAAATACTATTTAAAACTGAATAAAAAATAACTGAGCTTCTCAAGGCAAGGAAGTGCTGGGGAGGGTGGGGAACATGCTATTGGATTCCTAAGGGAAAATGGAAAATAGTCCATATGACATCTTGACATTCCATTTGGAATGGAATGCAGCTCAGGAATTGGAAGGGTAGAATGTATTCCTGACTACAGAATTGGAGGGGAGGGGAGTTTCAGGGACAGTTATCAAAAGGGAGCAGCATAAAGGAACCAATGTAAAGGAGAGGTTTTAAAACAGAGGTTATCAAGGTCTGGTGCTGTATTTGAACTGTAACTTGGGAGGACCCATTGTCTCACAAAACGAAGAAACTTTTTTTGGAGGGGGGAAGGCAAGGCAGTTGGGGTTAAGTGACTTGCCCAAGGTCACACAACTAGTAAGTGTGTCAAGTGTCTGAGGCCCAATTGGACTCCGGTCCTACTGAACCCAGGGCTGGTTCTCTTTTCACTGCATCACCTAATTTCCCCAATAAGGCAACTTTAAATTATGCCACTCCAGGTGCAGAGAGACCACCCACAAGAGGTGAGAGGGGGAAAATGCATAGCTTTATCACCTTCTGGGTACTGCAAAGAACCAAAGGCAGAGCAAGGAGGCCAGAGGATTACAGGAAAGAGGCGTACTGCTGAGAGTTGGGAAGATCTGCACAGATGACAGACAACAGGAAGCCCAATGACCACCACGCAACTCAACCTGGCAGCAGCTGCAGCTTCCAAACTTGGGAGCTCCCATACAGTAAGTGGCTGAGGCTGTTCAGGTGTCTGGGGAAGCGCCCACTGTCAGGGGGCAGACTCTTTGGTGAGCTCTGATACAAATTCTCTTTATTGTTTTTGACTTGTAAATGTTTCCTTCTCTGAGTGTTGCATGTGTTTGCAGAGAGGTATCTGATGGTGCAGTGTCCAGGTTTTCTGAGTGGGAGTAAAGAGTCAGACACAGGAGAAATGCCCCAAAGTGAACACAGACCCTCCTATGGCTGTAGCTGCTTAGAAGTTATATCCAGTCAGAAACTTGGATTATCACCTGCCTGAGACAAGGTTAAGACAGGGCAGAACAGTGGAGAAGTACAACCTCATGTGACTTTGTCTGTAGGTTTTAAGGACCTTAAGACTACTTAGCCTAAGTGACTCCATATTGGAGTTCTAGCATTATAACTATAACATCAAACAATATAAAGATTACAATTTTCTTGCTACCCGTTGTCTCTAGGAGAAAATTCAAATTCCTCTTCCTGGCGAGTAAAGTCCTTCATAATCTAGCTCTAGCCTACCTTTACATATATATTCCATATTACTCCCCTCCATTTACTCCACATTCCACCTAAATGACCTTACTGTCCCTTGAAGCTGGCATTCCATCTCTTCCCCCTAAGCCCTTCTTTGCACAGGTCATCCCCTAGGTCTGGAATACACTTCTTCCTCACCACTGCCTAGTACAATCCTGACCTTCCTTCATGCTCAGCTCAGGTGACACTTTCTCCCTGTGACCTTCCTTGTTACCCCAAAGCTGTCAGTTTTTTCTCCTTACACAAAGATAGGAAAATGAACTCAATAAGTGATTTCATGGTACAGGGAACTCCCAGCAAATAAACTCCCTGTACCAATGCAGGCTGGCAACTTCTCTGCAATTTACATGCCCTAAGAACTGGAAATAGGAGAATGATTGCATAAGTTATGGTATATGATGGTAAGGGAATACTATCCTGCTGTTAGAAATGAGGAAGGGTGTCATGAGTGAAACTCAACAAAATCTGGACTGAGGCATATTCTCCCTGAGAAATATAATAGTTTATTATCATGGACCTTAACTGTTAATAAAGCAGATCTGATGACTTGCCTCAGTTTCTAGTCAAAGGCAGAGCCAAAGATACAACTCCTTTTTTATGGGCATAGGACAAAGAACAGAACACAACAGGTAAAGAAATCATGCAGTTGGTTATAGGGCTGGCAGCCTCATGGGGTGAAGAATCTTGATTGGTTCCACTCAGCAAAGGGTTTTAAACACACACACACAAACACACACACAACAACAACAACAACAACAATAGGGCCACCTTTCTCTGTTTTAAAGGCATATGTTAACAGTATCCCAGGGCCACTGATAGTGGACCAAGGTTGACAGACTCCATGGAACCTAGAAATGAGTTAAGACCACTTATTATTGGTCAATGATAGGCTAAGATGGGACAAGATCAGCTTATCTGTTCTCCAGGTTAGCACATAGATGTTACAGAATTTCTAAGGAGCTGAAATTGTGAGTAATGAAAAGCTTCCTTGGCACAAGTGAGTAGAAGGTGGTGTAAGGAAAATAGTTCTGTTAGATGTAAAGTGTTTTATGAGAATATTGAACTTCTAAACTTGGTTCAGAGTTTTTCTTCAACTAAAAGTGATCAATAAGGAGAATAAATTTTGACATCTAACTTTAAAGAATTCTAAATTCATGAGTTCATGTTTCTTCACAGAAGACAAAAAAAGAGACTGAGGTTTGTTATATAGAATATAGAAGATGGTTGCAAAATAGAATCAATTACAGGGTGCAATAAAATATAAAATGTTGGGTTAATATCTAATTCTCACCATAGGGTATTTTCAGAAAAATCTGAAGAAGTCTCTGAAGTGATATGAACTGATGCAAAGTAGAGTGAGTAGAACCAGGAGGTCATTGTAGACAAGCACAGCAATATTGTAACACAAATCACATGTGAAACACTTAGTTACTCTGATCAATGTAATAATCTATGACAATTCCAAAGGAGTCATGATAAAAAAGGCTATCTCACCCCAGAGAGAGAACTGATGAACTCTGTGTAAAGACTGAAGGTTTTTTTTTCACTCTATTTTTCTTGCCTTTTTTTTTTCAACAGGGCTAAAATGGGATGTTTTACATGACTTTGCATGCATAATAGGTATTCTACTGCTTGCATTCTCGATGGGTGTAATAGGGAATTGAAAAAAGGAGATAATTTGGAACTCAAATTTAAAAAAAAATTAATGTTGACCATTTTCTAGATATCTAAAAAAAAGAATGGAAAAAGATTATTCTAGAGTACTGACTGAGAGAGTATTGTTTGCCCAAGGTGAGTGAGTTTCAGAAATAGGACTTGAAACCAGGTCTGGCTAGTTTCCTCTCCTCTTCCAATTCCCTTTTATTTAACTATGTACAAAGTGTAGCCACCTGTAGAATGTGAGCTCTTAGAGGAGAGGGTATGCTTTAGTTTTCTTTGTAAGCTTAGGGCTTCGCACAGAAACTGGCATGTAGTAGGGACTTAGTAAATACTTGTTGACCTATTGATTTCCAAAAGGAAACTGTTCTCAGTAATTGTAAAACATAGTCACGTTTCCCAGTGAATAGATATATTCCTCCCATTGGCAGAGAGACAACAAGGGCAAAAGGATGAAAACATTAGACAAGATTTTTGAGGTTCAAGGTGTTTTGCAGGAGTTGCCTCCAAAATATTCAAAGACTCAGACCATCTCCAACCCAAGGAAAGGGTCAAAAGGTAAGGTAAGTCATATAGGGCAGGAAAAAACAATCTGAAAAGTGAAACTAACCATTTTTGGTTACACCCTTCCTCTTGGAGGGAATTTCCTGACATTACAAAGTTCTTCTGCTTAAAGGCAGCTAGCCGATAGGATATCAGACATACATTGATTTCATGGCATATACAATTTCTTAAGAAGAAATGTCCAGTGTAACAGCCAAGAATATTTCAAGGCTGAAAAGGATCTTAAAGGTTGCTTGTTTTTTCTTTTACTTTTTTCTTTCTTTCTTTTGCTTTGAGATTTGTAAGGTGCTCTTCTTTTTTACTTTTTTTTTTGATATTTTACTTTTCCCCCAGATACATGTTAAAACAATTTTTAACATTCGATTTTAAAATTTTGAGTTCCAAATTGTCTCTTTTCCTCCCTCCCCGCCATCCCCTCATTGATAAGACAAGCAATTCGATCTGTGTTATATATGTGTAGTCATGCAAAACATATCCATAATAGTCAAATTGAGAAAGAAAACATACCAGAAAACTCAAGAAAACAAAGAAGGTTAAAAAGGTATACTTCAATCTCTATTCAGACACCATCAGTTTTTTCTCTGGGGATGGATAGCATTTTTCATCATAAGTCCTTCAGAGTTGTCTTGGATCATTGTATTGCTGAGAATAGCTAAGTTATTCACAGCTGATCATCTTACAATATTGGCATTACTCTGGATACAGTACATTTCAATTTGCATCAGTCCATGTGATGGGGTGCTTGGGATCTATGTTTGTAAAACCAATTTGTAAACTCAATTTGTAATACCAATCTGTGATATCAGGAATGATGGGGTACTTGGGATCTATATTTGTAACATCAATTTTAATACCACTTTGTAACATCAATTTGTAAAACCAGTTTGTAAAATCACACTACTCCCCCCACCAGTCTCAGAGCATTAACTCTGTCCCTTCTCCCCCCCGCCCCTAGCTTCAGAGCAATAACTCTGTCCAGCACCAACTATCTCAGCCTTGAAACACTAACAAGCTATACCTATCAATCTTTCACAAAAGTATCTATAAACATTCCAGCTTAGATAACTATTATCTCCCCCTTGTAGAGAGTCCTGCTGCCCCCATGAATCCTTCGGTACCCTATCTCTAGGTTGACTCCTTGGCTGCCTCAATGAATCCTTCAGGACCCTATCTCTTGGTTAACCCCTTAGCCTATTGTCCACTGAGTCTCCGTTTAGACTTGGTTCCCAGACATTAATCTTGTCAAACATGACACTGATGGGTGGCAGACTGGGCACTTCTCCATCAGCCCTTGAACGCTTGCCGACTTAGTGACATTTTCAAGCCTAAAGCCACACCTCCAGGTAGCCCCCCCTTGGGCTTTTTCCCAGTGAATCATGGGCAATACATCTTCACAGTTACATTACACTGTCCCCACTTTAACACCTCCCTAATCCCACCCTTAATCACCTAGTTAGCATAATTGGCACAGGTTCTACTATGGATGATTCTATATAAACCTTAAGTCTACCCCTTTAAGGTTGCAGGTCCCCTAAGGATCCTTGGCCGCTGTAAGGCATATAATAAAGTTTTTCAACTCTGACTCCAAGTAAGCCTCAGCTGAATTCTTTTCAGACTGAATCACAGGTTCTGGTTTTAGATAAGATCAGAGATCCTGCTGAACCTATTGGGAGCCACCCCTCATCATTTTGGCGAGCCAGCTAGGAGGAAAGTCTGTGGTCTCAAGCTTTCTTGGAGTTCTGGTAAACTCCCTTTACCTCTTCCCTCTAGTTCTGTACCTCGGGTTCTCCATTCAAGCACCTAGGAAGGCTTGATTGGACGGTTTCGGTCTGGGGTGGACTGGAATCCAGTCTATTTTACATAGACCTGAGACACATCCCACATGGACGGGGGATGCCCTGCCTAGGGACAAGTGTCTACACGTCTAAAAAAAATATACACATATATTTTTTTAGACAAGGCTTTTCTCAAGGGATGCCAAGGTAAAGCAGGCTGCAGTGACTCTTTGGTTCGGGGACAGGAGAAAGGATGGGTCAGTCTCACTCCATACCCCATGACTCACCTCTGGAATATCTTTTGTACAAGTGAAAAAAAATTTGGTCTTCAAGACCTCAAGAAGAAAGGATGGGCCAGTTTCCCTCTACACTTGGGGATCTCTGCCTAAGTAATCTCAAAGCAATCTTACCTGGCCCCAGTTGGCATCTATCTGGGGGCCAAGCAAATGTGATTTGTGCTGAGGGTTTCAGAAATCCTCTGTGAGCTTTTGGAATCTTCCTGTCAGCTTCTCTCTCTGTCTCTGTTTCTGTGTGAATGAGTGAGTGCGTAATCTAACACCTCTAGGCTTTAAACTGCAGCTGGACAGCAGGACATTCCTTTGAATTGCTGATATCTCTTTCCCTCCTCCTCCTTTCCCCTGTTGCTGAATGCAGGCTGGAGAGGGAGAGAAAGAGAGCATAGTATTGTCATGTTTAGGTTATATGATGGTAAATGCAAGTAAAAGAGTATAGGAGAAATGTTAGGTCAGAATTAGGAAGAGAAATAAGGTATGTGTGGTTTTAAAGGGGCTTTAATCAAAGTCCAACAGAAGGATGAATAGACAGTAGGAAAATCAAGAAAGTTTAAGCATGTAGCAAAGAAAGGAACATGGGTAGGAAGTTAAGATACGTATAAGTTAGTTGCTATTGAAAAGTGAGAACAGAAGTTTTAAGATCTTTAAAAGTTTGAAAATCTCCTCCTTCATTCCACTCTGGCCAAGTGGAGTGAGGAGAAGGTGATAAGAAAGGGAGGGAATCTTCTCTCTCAGATCAAAGAGGCAGACAGACCAACATTTAACTATTTCCTGCCTCACCTAAAAGAGGAAAGTTTTGTGTAACAGAATGCAACTGAAAAGCAACTGTATGCATTCTGGTCATTTTTGAAAAGTGTCATTCCTAATTTGATGCTAAAGATAAGTCAGAATTCATTTTACTATTTGGCATTTAGTCAAATTGGAATATTTTCTAAGATTTGATATGAAAGGTGAGGTGTTTTGAATTCTCTAGAATTGGGATAAGGGAGTAGGCACCACTCCCCCTCCCCTTGCTAGAGAAATCAAAGCTATCACTTTCAAAGAAGTTTCTAAGGAGTGGACACATAAAATTTATTGGAGTAAAAGTTAGAACAGCTAAAAACATTTGAGAAGATTTTGTTAAAGCCTCTATCACCGGATCAGATAAGGAAAGAGAGTGCTGAAGAATAGTGGGGAATTTGAGTTACCCTCCCCCACTTGAAAAAAGAAAAAAAGGGGGGAGCCATAGCAGCTATATAAAGGGCCTCACTGGCAACAGTCCTGGGCCCCTGGGTACCCTGAAATCCACAACTCTAGGCATGCAGATGACCCTCTCTCCTTTCAAACCCCTGGGTCCACAACCAGGCTCTGCAACTGTGGGGAGAGGAGAAAAGCCTCTGCACTTGGTAAGCCTAATTTACTATCAATAATTTTTGTATGTGATGATTTGGAAATGCAATTAATGTCATAATGTCATTGTTTTATTATGGTATCTCTATATTGTAAAATCCTCTTATATTGTAAAATTGAGTGACCATTGTGAGCCAGAAATGGTGTTACATAAAGCAGTTTTCAATCTGTATTTTGTTGAAACTAAAAGATGGAGAAAAAGTTGTGTAAAACTAGCTATGTTATTTTATCAGTTCTATTAACTCTATGTTATAATGTTTATTTCATATGAATTGGATTTTTTATGTTATATCTGATGATTTAAAGCCGTTACACTTGGGATACAAACAAGTAGTAATAATACTGCTGATATTTACTGTGATAGCTGATTGTTCATTTAATTTTTTGGCTATTCTGGAAATATACAGTGATTTTAAGTTATAGTTTCCACATTACTAATGATGAAATGAATGATTCCTTGCACAGTGAATTATAAAGGGATTTTGTAGAATTCTTATTGAGCAGATGAGAAATCCTGAAAAAAAAAGGGTAAAGAAAGAAAAATATAGGGATGTAGTTTTCAAGCTTGCCTCATCTAAGGATGTATTTATATTAATCTGAAGGTTTATGGATCACCACATTCATCATCTATGTGAGATTCCATAATGTAATTGATTTCTAGTGATAAGTTTATTAGTTGTGTAGCACCAAGAAGATTTTAGTTCTGTGTAACTTCAAAAACTGGAGTTTTAAGGTCATCAGATTGGTAATTCATTTGCTTTTATTTCAAAGTTCAAATTTAAGAACATAATAATTGTTTATGATATTGTTACTGGTAAACAGCTGTACTATCTATGTTGTGTGAGAAGCAGTTTCTCTTAAAGTTTTGGAGTATTGTAATTTGGGAAATCATAAGCTTCCAAGTCTGTCTTTGTTTAAAAGGAAATTTAGTTAAGATTGTTTAAAATTGTAAGATTGTTAACTAAGTTATTTGGCTACTGTTTTAATGCTAAAACCTAAAACTATGAAAACTTTATTCTGACTAGTTCTGCCCATTCAGAACAGTCCTCCTGCATGTATGAGAATTGGCTAAGCAGGGGTATCATTATTAGCCCTTCCCCCACTCACTCCTGCATTCGCGATGTTGTAAAACTGCCAAATACCCTGGAAACTATCTCTGTTAAGCAAGGTAATTGGGAAAAAGAACTTTTTTTCAGTCATGTAGTTTTTTTTTTCTTTTTGGAGGGCAATTGTGATTAAGTAACTTGCCCAAGGTTACACAGCTAGTTTTTCTTGGTGTGGGTGTTAAGTGTCTGAGGCCGGAACCAACTCCTCCTGACTCCAGGGCTGGCATTTCACTCACTGTGCCACCTAGCCGCCCCCAGTCATGTAATTTTTAAATGAATCTAACTTGCTAAGAAGTTGCAAAGATTAAAAAGGATGTCTATCAATTGACTTTTATATTTGAGAAGGAAAGATGGTAAATGGAATTCCTTACATTTGTGAGACCTGATAAATCTTTATTGCTTATTGCAGCTACAAGAGAATAGAAATAATTATAACTGGCTCTAAGCTGTGATTGGTGAGACTTGTTGTTTAATGCTCCTCTACCTCCCCTCTTTCCCTCTGTTATGATAGGTTTTATGTCTCTTTTCTATAGTCCTATATTTAACTGATTATGTTATTCCCTCCTTACACCAGGACCAATGAGGGTGAAGTTCCTATAATGCTCATCTCCCTCCCTTCTTCCCCTCTACTATAATGTTTTTATGCCTCTTTGTGAGGCATAATTTACCCTTTTCTGCTTCATTCTTTCCTTTTCTTCCATTGCAGCCCTTAATAAGGTTTTTATACCATCATTTTCTTTAATTTATACCCACACCCTCTATCTATATTCCTTTTAGATGTTGGCATAAGTATAGAATTCTCATTATTGACAGGTATCAACTTCCCATATAGGGATGTAAACAGTTTGCTCTTATTAAATAACAAGCTGTGTGTGTGTCTGAGTGTGTGTGTGTGTGTGTGTGTGTGTGTGTGTGTTTTCCCTATTTACCTTTGTATGTCTCTCTTGAGTCTTATAATTGGAGATTGAATTTTCATTTTGAGCTCTGGCTTTTTCATCAGGAAGGTCTGAAAGTCCATTATATCATTGAATGACTATCTTGCCTGGAAGATTATGACCAGTTTTGCTAGATAGCTGATCCATGGATATAACTCACGCTCTTTTGCCTTGCAAAAATCTTATTCCAGTCCCTCTAATCTTTTAGTGTAGAAACTGCCAGATCTTGTTCGATCCTCACTGTAGTTTCACAATATCTGAATTGTTTCTTTCTGGCTGCTTGCAGTATTTTCTCCTTTACCTGATAGCTCTGGAATTTGGCTACCACATTTCATGGACTTTACAATTTGGGATCTCTTTCAGGAGGTGTCCTGTGGATTCTCCTGATTTCTATTTTACGTTCTGGTTCTAAGATCTCAGGGCAGTTTTCCTTGATGAGCTCTTGGAAGATGTTGTCCAGGTTCTTTTTTTAATCATGATTTTTCAGTGACCAATAATTCTTAAATTATCTCTCCTGGATCTGTTTTTCAGGTCAGTTATTTTTCCCTTGAGATATTTTACCTCTTTTTCTAATTTTTCATTCTTGATTATTTGACTGATTCATGGTGCCTCATAGAGTCATTAGCTTCAGTTTCATTGATTCTAATTTCTAGCAAATTATTTTCCTCAGTTTTTGAAGCTCCTTTTCCATATTTTTTTCCATTTCACACATTTTTCTTTTTAAGGAGCTGTTTTCTTCATTGTAATGTTTTTCTAATTTTGCAATTTTGATTTTGAAAGAATTATCCATTTTATCTTCTACCTCTCTAATTTGGTTTTCAAAGTTCTATTTGAGCTCATCTAAGAATGCTTTTTGAGCCTGAGACCAGTTCATATTTGCTGTTGAGGCTGCCGCTGTGGGTGTGGAGTCAATGCTGTCTCCTTCTGAGTTTGGTTCCTCCCTTTCATAATAATAGGATTCTAGAGTCTTTGTCTTTGCAGTTTGTTTTTACCCGTTTTGAGGCAGGGCCTTTCCACACTCTTTCTCAAGGGTTCCCAAGACTTTACTGTTCAACATTTTTTTCTGGGGCAATAATAATTGTATTTTCAGAGTCAGGGGGGGAATTGGAGCAGCCAAGGTTCACTCTGCTATCCTGGTCCCTGGAAATTCAGGTAGGGGCTATTTAAATTTCCAGGCTGTAGTTTTGTAGTCCCAAGAGTAACTGCTGCCCCTGTCCTGGACCCTGCATTCCTGTCTTACCCTGCTCAGTCAGATCCCAGACCTGCAGTAATAGGCCTGGGAATGGATCTTGTAGTTGGTAGATCAACTTGCTACCATGTTGACCAGACCACGTCTGGCCCTCTGCACATGGCAGTGTCCTGGTCTCTGCACACCATGTTGTCCAGGCCTCTGTGTGCCACCCCTGGGTCCAAAAGATTTGACTCTCAAATACAAGAATCAAGAGAAGCATGAAAAAATAAACAGGAACAAGAAACCATAAGGGACTTATTAAAGTTGAACTGTTTACATTCCTTCATGGAAAGATGATATTTGCAACTCATGAGACCCTTCTCAGTATTAGGGTAATTAGACAGAATACACACACACACACACACACACACACACACACACACACACACACAGGGCACAGGGTGAGCTGAATATGAATGAATGATGTCTAAAAAAGAAATTTAAGTGTTGAAAGAAATGTACTGGGAGAAAGAGAAAGGGAGAGGTAGAATATAATAAATCATCTCACATAAAAAGAGGCAAGAAAGAGCTTTTACAATGGAGGGAAGAGGGGGAAGGGAAGAGGGAAGAAGTGAACCTTACTGTCATTGGATTTGGTTTAAGAATGGAATATCATACACACAACTGGGTATGGAAATCTATCTTACCCTACAGGAAAGCAGGGGGGAAAGGGGAAAAAGAGGAGAGATAATAGAAGGGATGGTAGATTGGGTGAAGGGGTAATCAGAAGCAAACACTTTTGTTGAGGGACAGGTCAAAGGAGAAAATAGAATAAATGGAGTGTGGGACAGGGTAGAGGGAAAAATAGTCTTTCACAACATGACTGTTATGCAAGTATTTTGCATGACTACACATGTATAATCTGTATCAAATTGCTTGCCTTCTCAAGGAGGGTGGGTGAGGAGGTGAGAGGGGAGAGAATGTGGAACCCAAGGTTTTGAAAATGAATGTTAAAAATTGTTTTTATATGCAACTGGGAAATAAGATATATAGGCAATGAAGTATAGAAATCTATATTATCCAAAAGGAAAACAGAAGGGAGGGAGACACAAGAAGAGGGGGAGGGGAATAGAAGGGAGGGCAGATGGGAGGAAGGGGTAACCAGAATGCACACTGTCCTGGGGTGAGGGGAGGGGAGAGATGGGGAAAAAATGTGAAACACAGAATCTTGTGGAAGTGATATAGTGTCAATGCAATATTCACAGCGCCAATAATGATTAGAAGGGAGGGCAGATGGAAGGAAGGGGTAATCAAAATGCTCACTGTCCTGAGGTGAGGGGAGGGGAGAAATGGGAAGAAAATCTGAAACACAAAATCTTGTGGAAGTGAGGTAGTGCTAATGCAACATTCACAGCACCAATAGTGATTTTGAATATGCTCGCATAAGTCTGAATTGCAAAATATAACAGATTCTCCATATTGAAGGCAGAAGCAAAACATTTATTCAGATACCAGAAAGCCAACACCAGTAAACAAAATTCATCATAGCAACAAAGAAATCTATAAACAATAATACTGCAGAGAACAACACTATCCCAAAACCTTCCCACAAACATACACTTACAAGTCTTGCTATCTCTTTGCCTGTGTCCTCTCTCCTCCCCCCATCCTAACTGCTCTCCCAGCTTCCTCTCAGCTCTGCTCTACTCTTCCTGCTTCACCCATTCAGCAAATTTCTCCCAACCACAGACTCCATGTGATTACATTCAGCCTATTAAGGGGCAGGGAAGATCTTCAAATAACCATTACTATTATAAGTGAATGTTGAAAAAGGAAAATAAATAAATTTAAAGATAAAAAAGAAAGAAAGGGTTAAACAAAAATCATAGAAACAATCAAATATTTAATCAAAGAGAATGACAATAATGAGACAATATACCAAAACTTATGAGAAGCAGCCAAAGCATTTCTTAGAGGAATTTTTTTTTATTTTTGAAGGTTTACATAAATAAAATAAAGAAGAAATCAACAAATTAGGCATGCAACTAAAAAAGCTTTAAAAAAGCACAAATTAAAAATTCCCAATGAAATATCAAATTAGAAAATTTGAAAACTAAAGGAGAGATTAATAAAATTTAAATTAAGAAAAATATTAAACTAATAAATAAAACTAAGAATTGGTTTTATGGGGAAAACAGTAAAATAGATAAGCCTCTGGTTGATTTAATTTAAAAAAAGAAAGAAGAAAACCAAATTACCATATGAAAAATGAAAAGGGGGAATTCACTACCAATGAAGAAGAGATTAAAACAATAATTAGGAACTATTTTGCCCAACTGTATGTCAATAAACTTGACAATCTATGTGAAATGCATGAATATTTACAGAAATGTAAATGGCCCAGATGAACAGAAGAGTAAATAAAATACTTAAATAATTCCATTTCACACACACACACAAAAATGAATAAGTTATCAATTAACCCCCTAAGAAAAAATTTCCAGGGTCAGATGGATTTACAAGTGAATTCTACCAAACATTTAAAGAACAATTCATTCAAATAATATGTAAACAATTGGGAAAATATGTGAAAAAGGATTCCTACCAAAATTTTTGCATGATACAAATATGGTGGTGACACTTAAACCAGGAAGAGCCAAAACAGAGAAAGAAAATTATAGACCAATTTCTCTAATGAATATAGGTGGAAAAACTTTAAAGAAAATATTAACAAAGTGATCTGAACAATTTATGTTAGATAATTTATCAGCAATCAGATAACAATTTATCATGAGGATAATACACTGTGACCATGTGGAATTTATACCAGGAATGTAGCATTCAGTATTAGGTTCAATATTAGGAAAACTATCAGCATAATTGACCCTATCAATAACAAAAAATAACAGAAATCATGTAACTATCTCAATGGATGCAGAGAAAAATTTCTACCAAATAGAGCTCCCAGTCCTATTAACAACATCAGAGAGCATAAGAATAAAGGGAGTTTTTCTTAAAATTATAAGTATTGTCTATCTAAAGCCATTAACAACAATTACCGTGTTTCCCCGATAATAAGACCTATCCTGAAAATAAGCCCTCCCCTTACTGTGTAAGATTCCTCTAAAATAAGCCCTCCCCCGAAAATAAGCCCTATTGAGATTGCTACTGTAGTGAAGGTGATCCCCTGCGCTACACGCTACATTACGGTACGCTCTGTATGCACCGTCTCCCCCCCCCCCTGTGAAACGCATGCCGCGCTCTGAGCTGCATCCAATCAGAGCTGCAGCAGTGAGCGCGTCATCCTGTTCTTTATTGAATTCATTATTGAATAAAGGTACATTTTTTTGTTCACATTTACCTGTTTATTAAAATTGCTGTCAATGTTCATTAAAATAAGCCCTCCCCTGAAAATAAGCCCTCTGGTGTTTTTCTGTCCAAAAAAAATAATAAGATTGTGTCTTATTATTGGGGAAACACGGTATATGTAAAGGGTATTGATAAACTAAAAGCTTTCTCAATAAGATGGGGGGGCGTGAAACAAAGATGTCCATTATCACCACTGTTATTCAATATTGTACTATAAATGTTAGCTTTAGGATTAAGAAAAATAAATTGAAAGAATTAGAATAGGTAATGAAGAAATAATGCTTTCATTCTTTGTAGATGATATACTTAGAGAATCCTAGAGAATTGAGTAAACAACTACTTGAAATAATAAACAACTTTAGAAAATTTGCAGAATACAAAATAAACCCAAATAAACCACCAGTATTTCTATTTATTATTAGCAAAGCCCAGAAGCAAGAGATAGAAAGAAAAATTCCATGTAAAGTAACTATAGAAAATATAAAAACGTGTCAGAGTGTATCTGCCAAGAGAAACATAGGAACTATATGAGTGCAATTAAAATAAACCCAAATAAAGATATCTAAATAATCAGAAAAATATTGGTTGCTCAGAGGTAGGTTGAGCTAATATAATAAAAATCACAATTCTCCCTAAGTTAATTTACTTTTTTTATACCATACTAATCAAACTACCAAAAATTTATTTTATAGAGCTAGAAAAAATCATAACAAAATTTATCTGGAAGAATAAAAGGTCAAGAATATAAAGAAAATTCATGAAAAAATTATAATGTAAAGGAAGGTGTCCTCCCCATACCAGATATAGAGCTATATTATATATACAGCAGTCATCAAACTATTTCATTCTGGCTAAGAAATAGAGAAGTGGATCAGTGGAGTAGGTTAGTTCAGAGGTGGGGAATCTTTTCGTGTTGGAAGGACACATTAATGTTTAGCTCTAATCAAATAATGCCACATTCAAGAAACCTCAATTAGTTATATTAAAAATGTACATTATTTTGTAAAAATCAAACAACTGTATACTTAATAATTTTGAAAAATTAAAACTTTGTTAATTTTAAAGTTAATTAACCTGTTAATGACTTTGTTGCATCTGCTTCTTGTTGGAAATTATTTGAATATTTGGTTGGAGTGTGGAGGTCCATAATTTCAGTTGACCCTCTTATATGGGTATCAGTCATTTGTGACTTTAAGGGTGTCTTGTTTGGGGTTAGGTAGGAGAATGTGGATTCACAGCAATAAGTGATCGAAAAGCAAGAAAGTATTTTTTGGGCATGTTGACAAACGCGTGGGTATTATACTGCATTTTTCCATATTTCAATTGGATCTTTCTTAGCATCAATCAATAACTTTAAAATGTCATCTTCTGAGAGCTCAATCAATTCCATCTGTAGTTCTTTAGGTGCCTTGGTGAGATCAACTATGTGAGGCTGAAATGCTACTTTGAGTGTGATGTCAAGATTCTCAGTCAGGGACCTTTCATCATATTCTCCAATTAATAGATCTATAAGAGCTGCATATTCTTTAAATGATTCACATGTATCATCCTCTTCATCAATGGCCTTTAGTAACTGGGGAAGCTGTTCATCCAAAATTTTCTTCTAAAGAAGTATTTTGAACAAAAAATAGCTCTTAAAAACAATACTTGAATTTTTTTTTAATTTTTTTTTGAAAGGGGGGTGGCAGGGCAATTGGGGTTGTGACTTGCCCAAGGTCACACAGCAATTAATTGTTTGAGGCCAGATTTGAAATCAGGTCCTTCTAATAAAAGAGAGGTCATGAATACAAGGTGCAGAAAGAGGTATACATTATAGTATAATAAGCATCATATTGTTTGCCTTCTCAAAGAGTGGGGGAGAGATTGGAGGGAGAGGGAATTTGGAACTCAAAATTAAAAAATGAATATTAAAAATGAATAAACAAAAACAATATGTACATAGTTGGACTCAATCACTGAGAAGATTTATATCATTTGGCTAATTTTCACAACTTTCTTTTTTGATTGGGGAAGAAAAAGAAGGTTTAGAAGGAAGTACAGATAAGGAAGGCACTTTTGAAAGCAATGTGTGGAAGTTATTATATACAGACAATTCTTGCTTTGACCATTCTGCAGACTTCTGTGTGAGACATTTTTTAACATGATACAACTCATCCCCTACCCATTATCAACCTACAGACTTTGATCTAAAAAGAGACAAACAGAATTAGGTTAATATGTGCTATTTGTTCCCTTTAAGCTAGGAGAACATATGTTTGGGAGTTAGAAAATCTAAACTGAAGGAAAGGATAGTTTGAAAGAGACATTATAACCTCACAGCCAGCCCCTTCCCCTCCTGACTCAGGATTCATGTTTCAGCCAAAATTATAGTCTCCATAGGTATCGACTATAAACATGGAAATGATATAAAATGTGAATTTCATAAAAGGATAGCAAGATAATAGAGGTGCCATAGTGTCAACTAAAATTATAGTTTCTAAGAGGATGCCCCAGATGCCTGTTTTTTCTACCATAAACAATAGATGTCATAAATGATAACATAACAGTGACCAAAAACCACAAGGAAAGAGGAATGGCCTTTTAAAGATAGAGTCTTAACAAGAGAGAGCCACAAAATAATAAGATAAGGGAAATATCCTGTTGAAGGTGTCTGGTCTTTGTCAGAAGACTGTTGCCAGTCAGCTAAATTCACTAAGGGCATGTGAAGCATCACTGTTGTTCCAGGGAGAGAAAAAAACTCAAGTCCTCTTCTGACTCATCAATCCAGCTTTTGGCCCTCATTGGGTATTGGGGGCTCAAGCTTGTGTTCACCACTCACTTCCACTTAGCCCATAAAACAAAAGCATACACAAAATAACACCTTTGTACAAGTCATCAAAAATGAAACCTGCAGATGTATCAAATGCTATCATGATAATCAACAGAATTATGGAATGAAAGGTAAAGTTAGTGATAATGCACACGGAGTATTGAAAGTTATCAGAGGTTTGAAGGACAGCGCCCCTTCTCTAGTCACTACACCTAGGTTTTACCACTGGTGCTTGGCTCATACCTTTTTTTTTTATGAAGCTATGGAGAGATGTTTGGGCACTGCCTCAGTTGTTCCTCATATATTAGATGATAGCAGGCAATATTATCCTAAACTAGTCTTGGAACTTAAAAAAAATCTTGAAATAATTGGATCCATGTTTTTAATAAAAGAAAAAAAATATTCAAAAGATGAAATGCTTCATCCAAGTGTTATGTTGTGAACCCTTCTGGTTTGACTTTGGGTTCCAAATCTTAACTTTCTTCTTCTGAAATCTTTGCAGGTAATAGTTTTTCTCCATGAAATTCAATAAATTCCACATCATTCTCATCCACTTCTAACTCCAATTCTTCGAGTAATTTTACAATATTGTACTCAGTTCTAACAAATTTCATTTTTTCAAATTCAAGAAAATCAAAACAAATTGCAGCCACAGATTTCCCCAAACTCTCTTCTCACATATGGCCTGTACGTCTTCCCATGCCTTAGCCATATTCCAGACAGCACAGTAACTATGAGAGAACTTCCAGAAATCTCTCAGAGTAAAGTACATATCTGCATCCAAAGCTACATTGACCTGCATAAATGTAGTTCCTAAATGATGTGTCTTCAAATTCTCAACTACTTCCTTATCCATAGGTTATAATAGTGGGTAGTGTTTTGGGGAAAGCACAACACTTTCATATTTCTGCTAAAATCATTCAGATGGGCAGGGTAACTTAAGCCTTTATAAAAAAAAAAGTAGACTTTGGAAATTAATGCCATTGTCATTGTCACAAAACATCTCAACTTTGGGAATGAAGTATGCTTGTTAAACATAAACCATGTTCAAAGATCAGAAGGGATATCCATGCCTTAGTTTAGGGAAATAATGCACAGGTAGGGTTGCCTTCCTCATTCCTTTCCATGCCCTGTTTTCCTGAGTGGTGAACAAGAACAGATTTTCATTTGAAATCCCAGATGCATTCCCTCCAAGCAGAAGAGTAACTCAATTTTTCAAAGCTTTGTACCTCAGCATAGTTTTTCCCTCCACTGAGATGTAGGTTTGAGATGGCATTCTTGGATCAAATAGACCAGTCCCATAAGTAGGGACTTTCATCTATGATTTTTTGCAGCAACTCTGAGAATTTCTTTGCTGTTTCAATATCTGTGCTAACAGCTTCTCCTAACATTTGCACATTATGAAATCCCATAGGATTTTAAAATTGGAATGCAGATTTTTTTTCAGAATTCCTGAAATAAGTCAAAGCAAATTTACAGAAATTGAAACTGTCTGTACTTCTAAAAATAGCAGTATTAAAAAAAAACATTCACAATTTCAGACACAAGACTTTTTCATGTGTGTTCTGTCGAGCATATTGAAATGCTCTTTTTGGGGTGCTTGAGTTCAAGATAAAAAAATAAAATTTATATATTTATAAAAAGAATGGAGTAGGAAAAAAGTAAGGGGAGGCACTGATTGGAGCCAACTTTTTTTTTTTTGGAGAGGGGAAGGCAAAGCAATTAGGGTTGTGACTTGCCCAAGGTCACACATCTAGTATGTCAAGTGTTTGAGGCTGGATTTAAATTCAGGTCCTCCTGATTCCAGGACCAGTGCTCTATTCACAGTGCCACCTAGCTGTCCCAGAGCCAACTTTTTTTTAAAGTATTTCAGTCACCAAGTAGAAGAGAGGTAGTTGGAATGACAGGATGGAGTCAGGTTTAACTTTTAGCCTGAAACTGCTGAAATATCATTTGAAAGAAGTTCCTTTACACATATATTTTACAAGGGTTTATCTTTTTTTTTTTTTAATAAAACAAGCTTCTTTTCCTGTTCCTTTGGGCATCCAAAGTTTCATCTATTAACAGTGGCAATATCTAACATCCCTTAACAGTTGTCTTCTTTTTTACACAAAAATCCTCCCTTTACTTTCCTTTTCATCACAAAACTGCTCCATGTGAAAAGGGACTTAAAGGGATAGTGTCATTTACAGGATGAGAGAAGGGGTAAAAAGTTTTAGTGGGAAGAAGGGAAGGAGGAGCTGAAAATAATATCCATGTGAGAGAATATAAGTCATTCCCAAAGTGATAAATGGTCAAAGCGTATGAACAGATAGTTTTCCAATGAAGAAATCATGATAATTTATAGTCATACAAAAAATACTTTAAATCATTATTGATTAGAGAAATGAAAATTAAAACAACCTTGAGATATCAGTTTACAGCTATCAGTTTTGCTAAAATGACCAAAGGGTAAAGTAGCAAAGGTTGGAGGGTATATGGGAAAAATGGGCATACTGGCTCATTGTTGGTGGAATTTTGAACCCATCTAACGATTTTGGAGAGCAGTCTGGAATTCTGTCCAAAGAGATGTCAAACTGCATATACCCTTGAACCTAGTAATACCACTACTAAGTCTATTTCCAGAGATGATCATGGAAAAAGGAAAATAATTTATATCTTGTAAAATGTTTATGGCAACTTTCTTTGTTATGGCAAAGATTTGGAAATTGCAGGGACCCCCACCAATTGGGGAATGCTAACCAGGTTGTGTTATTTGATTATGAAAGAGTACTACAGTACTATAAAAAAAATGATGAACTCTCGGAGAGGCTAGGTGTTGCAGTGAATAGAGCACCAGCCCTGTAGGCAGGTGGACCTGAGTTCAAATCCAACCTAAGACACTTAACACAGAAATAGCCATGTGACCTTGGGCAAGTCACTTAACCCCTATTTGTCTACCTTCCCCCTTCCAAAAAGCAAAAAAAAAAAGATGAACTCAATGATCTTAGAAAAACATGGATACACTTGACTGAAATAATCAAGAGAGAAATGAGCAGAATAAAGAGAACACTTTATACAGTAACAAGAAGAGTGTTTTCAGAATGACTTTGAGAGAATGAGCCATTGTGATTATAATAAATACCCAAATTAACTACAAAAGTCATATGAAGGAAGAACCTGGATGCATCCAGAGAAAGAAGTGATAAACAGAAGTATGTATAGAATGATTTTACATGCATATACAAACTTGTGGCTCATAGTACCCATCCCTAGGGTGGGGGGTGGGGTAAAGAACAAAAAGAAAACTAATTTACATGATGACTTCATTATATATTTAAAAGGAATAATAGATTTACAGTTTCATGTGCAATCTTATTTTAAAGTTAAATTAGGTTATGGAAATACTTGTTTTATTTCATAAAATAAAATAAATAAAAATCTTTGAAATGATTAAAAAAAAAAAAGAAATAATGACCACATGAGCAAGCAGGAAAATGGGAGGTAGGGAGGTAAGTAACAAGGGAGACACAAAGACAGATAGAAATGGAGCAAAGGTCTAGTTTATTTATAGATCTAATAACTAACAGTTGGTTACACTATACCAGAGGAGTGATTTGTGCCCAGTAAAACACTCTTTCATGGTTACTCAGCTTAAGGACCCTGCTCAAAATAGCTCAGTAGCCAAGAGCATACCAGGTCAGGAGACCTTAAACTTCTCTTTCTCTAACTCTTCCCATTTTCGGGAAATGGGCATTCCCTAGGTCAGGCAACTTTCATTTTCCATAGCCCTCCTGCTATTTAAACACACACATTCTTCAGGCACACTCTATACCAACAATAATCCCAAATCTCAGCTCTGTGAGGAGGAAGCAGGAGAAGTCTGTTCATTTTGGTAAAGTCACAGCGCCCAGATTGGCCAGGTAAGGGGTTGGCAACACATCTTTGGGAGAGTGGCTCCCTGCTTGGTCCAGGGGGCTGACCTGCTCCTCTCAGGCAGTCTACTTTGTTTCTCTGCTTACTTTAAACCTTAGCTTTGGCTCCTGTTCATTTGGGGAGAAGCACACATGTGATGACTGAGACCCCACTCTCTCCAAGAGCTCCAGGGTTGGCTCCTAGAGGACAATTCTTTCTCAGGTGAATGACTGTCCTTTCACACTTTTCCAAATTTGTGAGTGAGGACTGTTTGTTTGTTTGTTTGTTTTAAGAAATTGGGGTTAAGTAACTTGCTCAAGGTTACACGGCCAGTTATTTCTGGGTGTGGTGCTAAGTATCCGAGCCCAGATATGATCACCAGGTGATCCCGACACTGAAGCCGGTGCTCTTACTTGCTGAGCCACCTGGCTGCCCTGTGGGGACTGTTCTTGAGGATAGGTGGGTGATAGAAAATGAAATCAGCCCAGGATCTGCAAATCTGAAGGCACAAACCCAATCTCCTACCTATGGAATCAGGCCAAGGTCATTATTGGTTGAGGTTTGGGTTACTAGTAAGGGAAGAGGGACCCAAAGACTGAATGAGGACCACAAAAAGGGAAACCAGCATCACTCTTAGTCAGAGAAGGTAGAGTCCTGAGTGTTGTAGGTGAAAGACAAGCCTCAGTTTCCCCAAAAGGCCCCCCCCTTATCTTTTCCTACCGCCAAATATATGTTCTAAATACTTATCTCACCATTACACCTCCATTTCCTTGGAGTAAGCATTGCTATCTCCACCTATCCTCTGACTATATTCTCAACCTAAAGGAAGATTTACTTAAGCTTCCCTAAAAGAAGGAAGAAAGCCAGCTCCGGTCCCCTTGCTTCTTCTGACCTTCCTAGTGGATGCTCTGGCCATTTCTCTCCATCCTCCCATCCCCACATACATGCAAACATTGTACTCTAAAAAAAATCTCCTCAAGCAAAAAGCCTTCTCCAAAGGTAGGTTAAGTAAATTCTCCTCTAGGGTAAGAATTATCCTCGGGAAAATTCCCAGTCATTCACAATTTACTATGAACTAGTATAACAGATATTGACTTAGCTAGATAAAGCTTTTCTTAAGTGTTTAACTTTGTGCCCGGCAGAGGTATGTGCTGGAGCCAGCTCTCACTAGATCCATGCAATCAAGTGCTAAATTTTCAAGAACACACTACAAATCTGTAAAAAGTCATGGAGAAAATACTAATAGTGTTCATTAAATGTAAAAGTGTAAGAAATGTACATTGTTTTCTTGGAAAGCTGGTTGTGAGACATTTGCCAGCACAGCCTTGATGGCTTGGGACTTCAAAGTAGGACCTGAGGGAGTGGTAGTTTTCCTACAAGAATAAGAAAGGACAAACTTTTAAAAGAGCATTTAAATGAATTACCGGTGGAGATAGGTAGTAGTACTATAATAGTGAGGGGCTTTAATCTTCCACTCTCAGAATGAGATAAATATAACAAAAAAAAAATAAGAAAGAATTTCTAAGTGGCCAAAGTATATGAACAGGCACTTTTCCAATAAAGAAATCAAAACAATTGTAGTCATAAGAAAAAATCATCTGAATCACTATAGATTAAAGCATTGCACATTAAACAACCTTGAGATAGAATTTTACAACTATGAGATTGGCTAAAATAATTGAAGGGGAAAGTGACAAATATTGGAGGGGACATGGAAGATATGGGGACACTGATTCATTGTTGGTGGAACTTCAAACTCATCCAACCATTTTGGAGAGCAATCTGGATTAATGCACAAGGAGCTACTAAATTGCTAATAACCCAGCAATACCACTATTAGGTCTATTTACAAAGATGATTAGGGAAAAAGGAAAAGAACCCACATGTTCTAAAGTGTTTATAGTGGCTCTCTTTGTAGTGGCAAAGTACTGGAAATTAGAGGGATGCCCATCAACTGGGAAATTATTGAACAGGTTGTGATATATGATTATGAAGGAATATCACTGTGCTATAAGAAATGATGAGCTCAGTGATCTTAGAAAAACAAGGAAACGCACAAAAATAATGAAGGAAATGAGCAGAATGAAAAGAACTTTGCATAAAATATTGTTTTAAGAATGACTTTGAATAAGTTCTTGTGACTATTATAAAAACCCAAATTAACTGCAAAATTCACATGAAGGAAGATGCCATCTGTATCCAGAGAAGGCACGGATAAATAGAAATGTGTATAGAATCACTATATTGAATATATATGTATTTCTATCTGATGGTAGCCATCTCTCGGGAAGGGGAGTTTGGGGGAAGAAAGAAGGAAAAAGGAAAAAATAAATCTGCATGATAATATTGTTATATATTAAAGGAATAGCCAGTTGTATACAGTTGATATGTTCTTTCATGTGTAATCATTTTTTATTATACTATGTAATAGAAATGTTTGATTCATTCCATAAATTAAAATTTCAAAAGGATAATTCTGAATTCTGAACAAAATGGAAAAGCCTTACATTAGGGAAAGATCTCTGCAGCCAGGGAGAATGTGAGGGCACTGGGTGTTCCTTATACTACCCTGGAAAAAAGAAATGGGGAGAAAATGGAGGCAATGGGGTATCAAAGCTAGACTGAGTTCACTTCACAATTTTACTTCACTCTACAGTGAGCCAGCTAAGAGTAACCCCAAAATGGCTGCTGTGATGTTCACAAAGAACCCCTGAAATGATAGGGGGCTCTGTCATTGAGCTGGAAGGGTCCTGCAGAAGCAACTATGTGGGGCTGAATGGTTTCATTTGTCCAGTCTAAGAAGTGTGTGTCTGGGAGGGGAGGAGGGAAAGGAGTGGAGAAGAATGGCCAGGGCAGCCTCCAGGCAGGTCAGGAGAAGGATGGGAGCCAGAGCTGGCTCTCTTCTCCTTACCCTGAACTTGGAGGCCTCCTTTCTTACTCTCTCCCTCCTTCCTTGTGCAAAGAAATTTTTTAGGTCTTCTCTCTGGGAATTTTCTGATTATAGTGCCATCTCCAGTGAAACTGACATCTGAGTAATTAATTTATCTTTGATGTCCCCAACCTCCTCTTTCTGTACTTTCCTCCATGAGCTTTGGCCAGGAAGGCATCCCTTCTTCACCAGGAGCTCAGCGTTCCAATGCTGCCACATTTCTCCTGCCAGACAATAAGGTCTTCTAAAAAACCTCACAGGTGACTCCATAGAAGTAGTAGTGTTGCAGGGTATTATCATCCTGCCCACAAATCATTTGTTCTCTAAAAGAGGATTTCAGGGAGGAGGCAGTGCTTAACCCAAAAGGAAAACCTGCCAAGGAGAGAATTTCAGAAAGAAGAAGGGAGACATGGGAGGAGAAGAGATTTGCTTGGTTGCCTTTCTTCCACCCTGAGTCAAGGCCTCCCTTTATTACTCATCACCTTGGTGTTCTGATTTTTTGTACAAATTAACAGTATGCACAAGCAAGGCTTATTTTCAGAAGCCATTTGCTGTAGGCAGATTTCATACCTACCCAAACATCAAGCAGGATGTAACCACAGCATTGAAAAATCCACCCTCGAATTCCCAAAGTCTTCATAGGATTTTGATGATTAGTTTTGGGAGAAATATCTCCTCCCTGAGTTCCTGTTCTGGGTCAGTGCTGTCCAATACATACTTACCACAAGGCAGATAAAATAGAGGTAAAAAAAGGTTTCATTATTATGCTTAAACACAGGTTCAGGCTTCAAAGAATTCCTGAACCCCAATTGGGACTCTAACAAGGTTTCCTATAGACAAAATTACATCAGACTGACAGAGAAATGATTGTGTGACATATTAAATTCTGGGACATTCCTCTCAGGTCCTGAAATTCAAAAGGAAGAAAGATTCCTAGGCCCATACTTCCTACAATACTATTAAAATTGAACAAACTTAGTTACTTGTCACAAATGTGTGAGTTTTGTACTTAGAACACTGTACTATCTATAAACAAGGAGTTTCATTTTATATTAAGCTTTACCCAAAAGAAGGAAATGAAAAGCAGTGTGGATGGTGGTTAGAGAGCTGACATCAGAGATTGGGCACAGGGGAACAAGGAGACAGAATTCTGGCAGAAGGACACAAGACCCATCTCTGACATGAACTGGCTATGTGACCCTGGGCAAGTCACTTAACTTCTTAGTGCCCTAGGAAATGTTCTAAAGCTGTAAATTGTAGAGCAGCTACTGACTTGCACTGGGAGAAGGAGTTTCAGGAGCCATAGCTGGTCCTACCCGTGTTAAATTGCTAAGACGGCCAACAGTCAAGGCAGCAGGAGCCAGGCCTGTCTGAGGTCACTTCTTGTAGTATGAGCCGTGATGGAAGGAAAGCTTAATCTGTACAGCTCACTACCCTTCCCTCTCCCACCTTCCCACCCCTGACCACCTTTTCCATTGCAGAGCAGCAGACACTCTATCCAGCAGCTGGAGAGTCAGTTCAAGAGAATTCCAGAGACATTTGAGGGAGCGGAGACACAGACTCTCCAGGGAGACATAGATAGAGTGAAGCCATTGACCCAGAACAGAAATAGCTTCAAGGAGCAGGATTTCTGACAGCAGAAACAGGAACCAGCCACCAACTCAAGGTGAGTGTCCAGAGTGGGATCGGAAGGAAGGAGACTCTGTGAGGCCAAGTGTGTAATCAGTGCAGCAGAGACACTAAACCCAGGGGAACACTTAGAAGGCTTTATAAAGCGAGGCCCAGGCAGCTGGGTGCTGCAGTGAATACAGTGCCAGGCCTGGAGTCAGGAAGACTCTTCTTCCTGAGTTCAAATCTAGCCTCAGAAACTTACTAGCCGTGTGACCCAGGGCAAATCATTTCACCCTGTTGGCCTCAGATTCCTCATCTGCAAAATGAACTGGAGAAGGAAATGACAAACCACTCCAGCATCTGCCAAGAAAACCCTAAATGGGGTCATGAAGACTCAGACACCACTGAACAACAACAATGTAAACAGAGAGGGAGGACATTCCAGTAGGAGCTTCCCTGTTTAGGCTTGTTCCAGGCTCACCTTCTGTGATTCCTGGCCGACCACCCAACATGCCTGTCTCCCTAGAAGCTCCAACAGGGCAATGACCCCACGTTTTGGCCCCTTTGCTTTACTGAGGGACTGCCCCTTCTTCTCTGGAGCCTTGATGAAACCTCCCTCTTACCTGCATCCAGGGGTGCAGTATTGCCACCACTTTAGCTAAGTGAGCCCCTTTATTTCAGTTGAATTGACTTTGCTCATAGTTGAATAAAAAGATTTTCCCCTCTCCCATAGCAATAAAAAGCAAACATTTCCTAACTTATCTACACCTTGGTCTCTCAAACTTTCCAAGAAGCAGCTGGCTGAATTATCCAGGGGGAAAGCAATCCTAATATTTAAGAGAGACCTGATCCAATTTCTTGCTTTGTATAGACTCTCCTGAGGCCTCAGGGCCGAGGAGACTGCCTACAGGGTATGGAATAAGGGAGGGCAGCAGAAGATCAAGGAGGCCTATGTCTAAAAATTGTCCATTGATCTAAGACAGGGAGTGTTCATGGAAGTCAGATCTCAGAAGCTGTTGCAATGGAAAGCCCACTCTTCAATTAAGGCCCCCCACTTAGGGCAGTGCTGATTCATCAAAGATACAGCTTCTCAAAGCTGGGACACATAATGCTGATTGTCCTGGGGATGAGATGATGGAAGTGAGACTTAAAAAGGCCATTCCAGCATTAAACAATGCCAGCTGCCCAAGTGTGGGCCAGGAGAGGGAGAGCCAGGGAATATGATGAGAGTGGGCCCAGTTTGCAACCTGCTCTGCAATCAAATCAATGGCCTCCTGAGAAGCAATGGTCCAGCAGGGCCCATAAGAAAGATGACTCTGCTGTAAGGACTTGGATGGTGGCTGCCCTAGGGGGCTCATCATTGACATCACAAGGTCATATCCTGAAGATGAATCCCTTGGTGCTAGGGCAAATCCACCATGGCTTCTGTAGATGGACCTTCGGGGCTACAGTTGGAACAGCCTGAGCCTACATGGAATCCTGGTTCTCAGCCTAGAGCACTTCATCTTAGAATTCCATGGATCCAGAGTCTGGATACAAGGACTGGGTGGTTTGGAAGAACCAAGTGTTTGTTGGCTATTTGCATTTTTGCTTATGCAGATGATCAGCCTTTCAAAAACCATTAGTAAGGGCCAAGGAACACCAGTTCACACAGTACCAGGACTATTTTTTGCCAGCTCCCCATAGACTGGGCTCTTAATGCCTCAGGCACTAGGCTAAGGCCAGGATTCAAGGCTGATTCCACCAAAGAGAGCCTCCTACCCCTCTTAAAGTGAATCTAACTCAGGCTTCCTATCTCCCCTCACACTAGAAGCAGCTGGGTGGTACAGTGGTTAGAGGGCTGAGCCTGGACACAGGAACACCTGAGTTCAAATCCAATATGGCACTACCTAGCTGTGTGACCCCAGCCAAGTCATTTGCCCTCTGTTTGCTTCAGTTCCCTCAGCTGTCATGTGGGTATCATAATAGCACCCGCCTCCCAGGGTTGTCGTGAGGAACAACCGGGATAATATTTGTAAAGTGCTCTGCAAAACTTCTAGTGGCACATACATGTTTGTTCCCCTCAACCAAACTGCTCCTTCTGGCTCCTCTCTGGCTCTGCCTCTGCCCTCTGCCCTCTGCCCTCTGCCTTGGCCCTAGCTTGTTCCTAAGGTTCTCTCCAAGCTGAGCAGCTCACTCCTGGTGTCTGGCTCCTCTGTGGCCTCCATACAACAATGATGTCTTTCCACCCCAGGACAGTCACTACCTTTTGCAGGGTCCAGGCTAACAGACACTGAGGGGAGCTTGGTCACTGAGCTATGGGGCATTTATGGCTGGAGCCTCCCTGATAACTGCCCTACATTTCAATTTTCTTTCCTCAGGGAAATGGCAGAGAAAGGACTTTCAGTCAGCCTGGTCTTGAATGTCACAACAGACATCCCGGCTCGTGGTCAACCCTCATATGTGGGGACAGTACATGGCAGCTGCTCAGGTACCTTCATCCCTGGTAATTACTCTCTTGTGTACAAGAGTTGTTCCCAGTGTCAGGAGAGGGCAGGGTTAGAAACAGTTCTTTGCAGGCAAAGAATGATTAGCCTAAGTCAGATTCACGGGAAGTCTCAGTGATGAGAGTGTCTCACCTACTTTTTTCTCCCAATTGGAACCTGCCCAGATCATCTTATTGTGATGAGAAATGTGAAGTGATGCAAAGCCCAGCCAGGAGTGACTAGAAGGGTGGAGGGCAGAAAGAGAAGCAATGTTCCAAAGAGCTAACAAAAAGAAGACTTGGCTTTTAAGAAACACTTTTAGGCAGAAAGGGGGTCAGAGCCTTAATTTAATGAGACACAGTGTTGGGAGAAACAGAGGGCAGATTCACACACACACACAAACACACAAACCTAAGGTGTTTGTGCATGTAAACCAATCTAGTTAAATTTTAATTTTTTTGCTTTTTGGAGGGGGGAGGTAGGGTAATTGGGGTTAAGTGACTTGCCCAGGGTCACACAGCTAGTTTTTGTGTTAAGTGTCTGAGGCTGGATTTGAACTCAGGTCCTCCTGAACCCAGGGCTGGTATTCAATTCACTGAGCTACCTAGCTGCCCCCATATATATACATACACACACACACACACACACACACACACATATATATGTATGTATTTGACATATAAAATAAAATGTATTTTTTTAAATGAAAATCATCTTTGATTGCTTCACTTGAGAATTTCAAGACACTTCTTAGTATAACACAAATATTCTAGAGTTGGATAGAGTCATAGAGCCTTACCCTTTCTGACCTCTAGATGCATCAAAACTCATCTCAGCAACATTTGCTTGTAGTACCTGAGACATCTTCCTCTTCTCCACATATAGGATTAGCTCTTTGGAGGCACAGGGAACACTCCCGGTAACATGTTCCTCTCTTTTGTGCACTGGGCTCCCACACAGACTTTTCCCAGAGGCAGCAGAGCTGCACCTGGAGGGGGAAATGCCATTTATGGAATCCAGCTTTAGACCCATACTCTCTGTGTGACCCTGGGCAAGTCTTTTAACCTCAATATGCCTCAGTTTTTCATCTGTACAATGGAGCTCACAACAGTACCTATCTTTCAGAACTGCTGTGAGAATCCATGAAGATAATAGTTGTAAAGTACTTTGTCAATCTTAAAGCAGGACAACTTCCCAATATCTTTTTCTTTCATTAAAATATGCAGTCAGGCTTCCTCCTGATAGTAAAGCAACAATTTGTTTTTTTTATTTTTTTTTATTTTTTAATTCTTATTTATTTATTCATTCATTCATTCATTCATTCATTTATTTATTTGTTTGTTTGTTTGTTTATTTATTTATTTATTTGTTCATTCATTTATTTAATTTGTTTCCTTTTAGTTTACAGGATTCAATTCCACAATTCCTTGAGTTTCACATTTGTCCCCCTTACTTTCCACCCCCCCATGGTGGCATATAGTCAAGTATAGGATTTGTAAATATTTCACATTATACATTAGTCAGGTTATAAAGATGGATTTGTATCAGCTGGAATAAAAAATGGTAAAGAGGACATAAAACCAAATAAGAGAAGGATAAAGGTCAGGTATTTTGCTTCCACCTGGATATAAACTCAGTTCTTTCTAGTTCTTTCTCTGGAAGCACATGTTTCTCTCCATCACGAGTCTTTTGGGATTGACTTATATCACTGCATTGCTGAGAGGAGTCCAGTCTATCAAAGCTGGTCATCACACATATGTTGTGTCTGTAATTGTGTACAAATTTCTCCTGGTTCTACTCTTCTCACTCAGCATCAGTTTGTATAGGCCTCTCCAGGTAAATATGAAGACCATTTGCTCCTCATTTCTTATAGCATAATAGTATTCCATAACATGCATATACCACAACTTGTTCAGCCATTCCCCAATTGATGGGCACCCCCTTAATTTCCAATTCTTTCCCACCACAAAAAGAGCTGCTATAAACATTTTTGTACATATGGGTCTTTCTCCCACTTCTATGATCTCTTTCGGATATAACCCTAGGAGTGCTTATTGCTGGATCAAGAAAACAGCAATTTCTTATGGTGTAGTTAATGTCAGTCACATTCTAAGGTGAGCCTTTCATGGAATCATGGGAATTGGAAGCCACTTTAGAGTCCAACATCCTGCCAGAAGAACAAATCCCCTTGTGACATGGCTGACAACTGTGGTCACTTCCAGGGATGGTGAGCTCACTCTCTCCCAGTCCATTCCATGGTGGGGCAGCTCCAGTTGTTAGAACATTCTTCCTTTTGAATGGAGCTGAAATCTTCTCCTTGTTACTCACACCTCTGGTACCAGCTTCACTCTTTGGGGTTAAGCAAGATGACCAATCCCTTTTCTTTATGATGACCCTTCAGATGCCTGAGGGCAGTGACCCTGGTCTACCCAAGGCTTCTCTCCCCTAGTCCAAACATCCCCTGTTCCTTGATTTTTTCCTTCTGGGCCACCATGTCCACACCTTCCACCTTCCTCACTGTCCTCCTCAGCATGAGCTCCAGCTGGGCCTGTAGGAGGAGAAGAGAATAGAAACCAGAGGATATCAAGACATATCCTGACTCTGTCTTTTGACCTTCGTGACTTTGGGCAAGTAATTTGACCACTGTGGGACTTAGTTTCCTCATTTGTCAAATGAGGGGGGTGACCTTATACAACCTTACAGCCTCCTCCTAGCTCCCAAGCCCATGATACAAACCTTTCCAAATATGGTGCCTAAGTTGGGCCACGCTGTTGCCCATGGGGCCTGACTAGTTAGAGGTGCAGTGGGACTGTCCCTTCCCAGGATAAAATCCTTGTACTCCTACTGCTATTGTCTAAGATATTGTTAGGTTTTTTTTTTGACAGCTGACCTCATGTTAAGCTTTTTTTTTTTTAACCTAGAGCTGTAATATCACAGTTTCATGGAAAATTCCAGGATAGAAACTCCTTCTGTGGAGAGCAGGAACTCATAGTAATTTATGGCTCAAGAACAGAACCCCTTATTATTTTTTTTTTCTGTCATGGATCCCTTAGCAATACTGAGAAGCCTTTAGACATCCTCTACAGCATAATGTTTTTAAGAGAATAAAATACAATAGGGGATCACAAAAGAAAACAATTATATATTCAAATGCAATCATCAAAATATGTATATTTTAAAACACCTCTACAAGTCCATGAATCCCAGGGTAAAGACCCCTACAATTTAGGGAATTGTTGGAACCGCACTGACATTTAAGGGCCTTGACACATCCTCACATGGGGCCTGAACGCAGATCTTCCTGACTCCAAGGCCAACTTACCATCCTTTCTCCCCCACTGCCTACCTCAAACTTCTAGACAGTTTGTAAGCCCAGGTCTTACTCAATACCTCATATCACTAGAGACCCTGTATGGCACAGAATTGACATCTTGTGTAAGAAATCTAGATCACTGTGATTCTATTTAAGTAATGTAATATTCCATGAGTTTTTCAGCTGCCCTGTTACCTTGTTGCCTCATTCAGACCCACATTGGGCCCACTAAAACTTCTAGGTTGTAACAGTTTTCCACTCTTAACTGGTTTATTCTATGTTTGCATCTGGTAGAATTCTCCCTGACGACAGACTCTAATTGTTGTCTTTGTTTCTCCTTTAAGCCTGGTGCTTGATCAGTTTTCAGGAATTAAATTTGTTCAGAAGTTTTGTTTTTTTCTGTTGTCTGGGCATCAATTTCTCTCCCACCTCCTCCCCATATCCCCAGTGCTCCCCCACCACCCTGGAACCTCTGACTGGGCCCAAAACTTAAAACTGCTCCAGGATTTTAGGGACCTCCAATATGTATTCTGTCTTCAGGACGCCTATTTCCCTAGCCCCATCCCCCACTTCTCCACCACCATCCTGGACCTTCTGACTGGGCCAAGGATCTTTCTGGCTGGTAGCTCAACATTTTAACAGAGGAAGGAGAGTTGTGTTCTGGAAAGAGGATACCATTAACTTAGGAGAATGGCATCTACTGCCACCTATATCCTGTTATTTTCACAGAAACATACACACCCCATTTCTTCCATGCTAAAGGCTCCCCTCCCAGTCCCAACAATACCTGGGTGATGCTCATGCCCTGCCCTGCCCTTACCATGGCCCTGAATTCAGGCCACTCACTGCAGAAGCCTGAGGGAAGACTCTGTATCAGTTCAGTGTGTTTAGAAGTGAAGACACTTGGTCAATTCCTCAAACATAGTTCATTTATTACAGCAGGAAGAAAGGTCTGTCCAGATCAGTGGTTGTGCGATAATGTAGCATCTATACTAGGAAGAGAAAGGAAGAAAAGCCCATGGGAGACTAAGGTGTCCAAAAGAGATCCATTAAAAGATATTCTTCACAGCTGGCTAAAGATGGGAAGGAGACGTTGCATGGAAGAAAGCCTGTTAAACAAGTATTTACTAAGTGCTTACTAAGTGCTTACTAAGTGTCTTGGTGCTGGGTGATACAAATACAAAGAAAGAAGCAATTCCTCTTTGCAAGGAGCTTACATTCTATTGGGGAAAATTCTCATTCTAATGAAGGCATTGGCTTCCACACTGGGGTGGTGGTGTGACAGTTCCCCCTAATTTAGCTTTCCCCTTTTGTACAAAAAAATCCCTTTTCTGATGGGTGTAAGGCATGTGCTCTTCTTTTGAGATGGGGAGGGGGAGAAAGTTACAGGGTGGTGACTGAGGGAAGAAAAGGGGCTATCTGCTACTTTTGCTTCCAGTTACATATTATGGGATCTTTGAATGCTATCTTAGGTGGAGGAGGATGAGCATTAAAGGACTAGAATGTCACCCCCACCTACTAGAGGTCAGCTAAGGAAAGGCATGTGGAATCTCATATTTATGATCCCAGGTGCTAGACAGTTGCTGGGGCTCATGTGAACACTTATCTATAAAATCCTAATTGGAGGGACAGAGGGAGACCTCAACTAGGCCTCCTTACTAACAACAATTAGAACTAGGGATACCTGACTCTCAGATGGGGGGAGGGGGGGTCGGTTTGTTTTCTTTGAGGAAGAAGAATGATTCAAGGTACCCTACCTGTTTCCTTCATTTGGTTTTAAATGTTCCTCCCAATGAGTGATTATGTAATAACTCAAGTATCTACACTAGGAAAGACAATACAACATAAGATTTACGTGTCCAAAAATGATTTATTAAAAGTTACTCCTATATAACTTCCCAAGGTTTAGGAGGGCTGGAGATTAGGATGGGAAGCTGTAATTCTCTAAATCTGCATCTGAATTGTGGTAGTGTGGAGGCTCCAAAAATGACTTTTCATTTCCCTTTAGTCCCTGCTCTGATCTCACCTAGAGTAGCCTAATTTATCTGGGTGCAAAGGGAGCTGGAGATTCCAGGCTGCTGAGAGATGAGGACAAAGTTGTTATATGCTACCTCAGTTTCAAGGTCTGGGTCTTGGAATCCAGGAGTACAGAAACTGGTTGAGGAGAAGAGCCTATGGAACTGAAAGATTCCCCAATTTATTCAAGATTGGTTGACAAGGGAGCGCTAGAGAAACTTTTCTATGATGTCAGGTGATATAGGCCATTTAAGCCAAGGTGGGCACTCATCAATGAAGTTAATTGGACAAGATGGAGAGATTTTCTTGACTGGTTTTAGAGGCAATAGCAAAAAGTAATAGACAACCCTTAAAGGAAACTTGACATTTAGCTGTCAAGTGGCAGGTGAATGGCCTTGAGTTGTTCCCATATGTGAGAAATCAGAAATTTAATAAAGGTGTTCATGTTTGTATGCATTTTTTTTCTGGGATTTAGCATATTTGTTGCTAATTCAGAGTCTAGAGGGAATGGGAAATACATTTTCTTTTTTATATTTTATTTATTTTGTTAAGTAATTCCTAATTATATTTGTAGTTTTTAAATTCATTTTTATTTTTAGTTCCAAATACTCTCTCTCCATCCATCCCTTACCCAATTCATTGAAAAAACAAACAATCTGACTCCCATTATACATTTGAAGTCATGAAAATTACATATCCATATTAGCCATGTTGCAAAAAAAAAGAAAATGAAAAATCAGGATTAAGTGAAAAAATATATACTTCTATCTACCCCCAGAGCTCCGAGGTGATTATAGCTTTTCTCTTTTGGGATTCTTGCTATGAAATAGTCCTTCAGATTCTTTAGGGAATAGAGGAATCAACTTCCACATCACACAAAGGTCCTAACATGGGAAAAGGTCTCAGTTATTAATATAGCTTGGTATAATGAGGTTATGCATAAATGTGTACATACATTTTACATACATACGTACATTACCTACATGTGTTTTCCAATAAGCAATAATGATTCTTTCATTATATGCCTCAGAGGAAGGGCTTCACGTGCAGTTCTATAAATGTGAGAAATGCCACCTGCTAACAGCCCTCCAAAAACAATCACCTGATGGTGGTAGCTTCCCTTCTGCTGACAAAGATCTGTGCATTTCACGAGGACAGTACCCAGCCACGCTCAAAATTTGTCCAGATTTTTAGGACCTTTCTCAGTTCATGCTGTACTGGTGTAGACTTCAAGAATCTAAAGGTCACCTCCTTGTCAAGGTAAGATTTCTGAGCAGGGCTTTGCTACCACCATCTACAAAACCCAGTCATTCCTTCTTCTTTCTTCCTTGTTTCCTACAGACCCATACAACAGTGGAGGAGACTCAGAGGAGCCAGAGCTCAGAATTGTCCTTGTGGGGAAAACAGGGGCTGGAAAAAGTGCAACAGGAAACACTCTCTTGGGCAGGACAGAGTTTGAGTCCAAGAGTTCAGCAGGGTCAGTCACCAAGGTCTGCAGGAAAGCCAGGAGCACATGGAAGGGGAGGGACATTGCTGTGGTTGATACTCCAGGCGTTTTTGACACTGACGAGAAAGAGAAAGAAAACTTGAATGAAATAGCTCGATTCATGACACTGTCCTCTCCAGGACCACATGCTCTTCTCCTGGTGCTGCAAGTGGGTCGTTTCACCAAGGAAGAGAAAGCAGCTGTTGAAAGGCTTTATCATCTTCTGGGAGCTGAAGCAGTGAAATTTCTAATCATTGTATTCACTCGGAAAGAAGATCTGGGAGAAGAAAGTGTAGGGGATTATGTAAGAACCATCGGTGACCCCTTTTTCCAGGACCTGTTGGAGAAGTGTGAACACCGGTGTTGTGCATTTAACAATAATGCTAGTGGAGCCCAGAGAGATGCCCAGGTTTCAGAGCTGATGAACATGATTGAGAAGATGGTGCAAAATAATGGGGGCACCCACTACACCAACGATATATATAAATCTGTGGAAGAGCTCCTCTGGAAGGAGACACAGGCTCTTCTACAACAGTACAAGGAGCAGTTTGAGAGGGACAGAGAAGAAATTAAAAAGAAATATGAGAAGATGTTTGAAGAATTGGAGAAGGAAAAGGAAAAGTGGAAAGAAGAAAACCAAAGGTCTGAGAAGGAAAGGAAAGAATGGGAGAGGAAAAAGAAGAAATATGAGGATGAGAAGAAGAAAGAGAATGAAGAGTCACAGCGTAAGTACAAGGAAAATTGTAAAGGTGCTCGAAGTGAGACTGAGGAATTGGAGTGGCTGCTTTTGGAAGTTGGAAAGTTTGTTTTACAAACTCTTATATCAACTGTCATAACTTCATTGTTCAAGAAGTGACAACCAGAATCAACTTGTATCTAGTTTCTTCCCTATGAGCTGCTCATACAAAGTGAGGTTTAGTAGCAGAGGTCACATGGTTAATAAGGGATGCCCAAATCTCCTGACTACAAGACTAATGTTCTTTTTAGTCCATCATGCTGCTTGCTAAAGAGCAATACCTTTCAGAAGAATGGATCCTGATATTTTACAGTAGCAGATAGATCGTCCTCAGTTCTTATGTGCAGGCCATGGGAACAGCCAGGAGAAGGCAACAATTAAAAACTCATTGTGTTCTATTAGGAACTAAATAACAGCTCCATTCTGGGCATATTTTCCCCAAAAAGCATTTCACCTTTTCTTGACCATCACTCCCTTTATACTCATCCTTTAAGAATCAGCTAAAAGCACATGGCCTCTCTCCAAACCTCCCCTATCTCCTATTCTTTTCCCCTCTGATGATGCCTGTTCCAGAGAACCAATGTGCTGCAGATTAAAGCCATCCTCCCATTGCATCTTGGTCATCTGTAATGATCCTGATAAGTATCAGGTCACTGGATCCAGATGGCTCTGGAGGAGAAAGTGAGGCTGGTCACCTTGTACTGCCCCTCCCTCACTCAAATCAAAGTCCAGTGCAAGTCATGTCATCATTTCCCTGATGCCATTGTCCTCTTTCAAAATGTAGGACCAAGACGACAACAACAAAAACAACAATAACAACCACCTGACATGCTCACAATCCCTGTTTCTTGTAACTGATAAGTAAACCAAACAAAGTACTGCATTCCTGTTCTCACCACACTAACTGCCTCTACCCTACTGTGAGACAATCAGCCTTGAGACTATTCCCACAGGTCCCAGGAACACCTGCATTGTCCATGCATGAGCCTGCAGTGGGAACTGCTACGAAAGACACAAGAATGACTATGTTGAGATCAGTCCCTACCCATCCCCCAACTTGTGACCTTTATGTATATTAGCACTGCCTTTGCACCCGCATGTGAATCCCCCCTCCTTAGGAGGATTTCTGCTTGTAAGAGTTTCCTCACTTTGGAATTAAACTTCTGTTTGTGCCATGACTCTCCTGCCTCTGGCCTGCTTTCTGTGGCTCCTGCTACCCACAGGCTGGTTCCAATCTGGTTAATGTTAATTGGTGTCAGAAGTGGAATTGGACATGGAACTAGGTCATTGCACTCTCTAGCACCAGTGGGAGTGAACTAGGTGCTAAGAGAGATTTCTCCAGAGTCCAACTGCCCCCCCCCCAAGTCTATTGAGTCCTTTTCCCTTTGTTCCTGATCCAATTGCCCAAACTCACTCTTGGTTGAGCTCATCTTTCTTTAGGAGAAAAATTTTAGGGCCCCATCCTTGACTCAGCTCTGTAAAGATGTCCTATGTACACCCCTGTTTTCTGCATGCCTCTATAAACTTCCTGCTGTGTTCCTATGGGTGTTTTATTTTTTTTGCCTACTTCTGAGTCTTCTGCCTCTCCTAACTGAGTGTTCTGGCACACCCTGTTAGGCTTCAGTTATTCCCAGGTTAGAGGCCATCAGGAAGCATTATATGTAATGGGGATAAGCTAGAAGCCTTCCCAATTAAAGTCAGAGGTGAATCAAGGATGTCTATTATCACCACTGTTATTCAATATTGTACTAGAAATGTTAGCTTTACTAATAAGAGAAGAAAAAGAAATCGAAGGAATTAGAACAGGCAATGAGGAAACAAAACTATCACTCTTTGCAAATAATAGAACGATATACCTATAGAATCAACTAAAAAAAACTTTAGTAAAGTTACAGGATACAAAATATACCCAAATAAAGCATCAGCATCGCTACATATTACCAGCAAAGTCCAGCAGCAAGGGATAGAAAGAGAAATTTCATTTAAAATAACTATAGACAATATAAAATACTTGAGAGTCAGCTTGGGAAGAAAATCCCAGGAATTTTAATGAACACAATTACAAATCACAAAGTCAGACCTAGACAATTGGACACACATCAATTGTTCATGATTAGGCTGAGACAATAAAATAAAAAAAACATGTTTCTACCTAAATTAATCTACTTATTCATTGCCATATCAATCAAACTACCAAAAAATTACTTCACAATGCTAGAAAAAAGTCATAACAAAATTCATCTGGAAGAACAGAAGGACAAGAATATCAAGTGGATTAAAAGGTAAAAAATGCAAAGGAAGGTAGCCTAGCCATTCCAGATCTCAAACTATATTATGAAGTGTCAATCATCAAAACTATCCGGTCCTGACTGAGAAATAGAATAGTGGATCAGTGGGATAAATTAGGTACACAAGACATAGTAGTGAATGCCTATAATAATCATCTACTCTTTAATAAACACAAAGACCTTAGCTTCTGGGATAAGAACTCACTCTTTGACAAAAGCTGCTGGGAACACTGGAAAGCAGTATGGTCAAAACTAATATAGATATACATCTTATACCATATACCAAGGTAAGATAAGGTCAAAATAGGTACATGATTTAGACATAAATGGTTATGCTATAAATAAATTAGGAGAACAAGAAATAGAATAGTTTACCTGTCAGGTCTATGGAGAACAGAAGAATTTTGACCAAACAAGAGACAGAGAGCATTAAGAGATAGAAAATAAACAATTTTGACTATATTAAATTTAAAAGGATTTGCACAAACAAAACCAATGCAATCAAGATTAGGAGGAAAGCAGAAAGCTGGGAAACAGTTTTTACAACCAGAGTCTCTGATAAAGACCTCATTGCTCCAATATGTAGAGAATTGATTCACATTTATGAAAATACAAGCCATTCCCCAATTGATAAGCGGTCAAAGACATGAACAGCCAATTTTCAGATGAAGAAATTAAAACTATCTCCAGTCATATGAAAAAAAATGCTCTGAATCACTATTGATTAGAGAAATATAAATGAAAAAACTCTGAGGTACCACCTCACACCTATTAGATTAACTAATAGGGCAGAAAAGGAAAATGATAAATGTTGTATAGGATCTGGGAAAATTGGCACACTAATGTACGTTCGGGGAGTTCTGAACTGATCTGTGTATTCTGGAGAACAATTAGGAACTAGGCCCAAAGGGATATAAAAGTGATCCAGCAATACCACCACCACCACCACCACCACCACCACCACCACCACTACTACTACTACTACTACTACTACTACTACTATCACTACTACTACTGCTACTACTAATACTACTGCTGCTACTACTACTACTGAATGAAAGAGATTGAAATCTGGGGGAAAGGGGTGGGAGGACATAAATGTACAAAAATAATTATAACAGCTTTTTCTATGGTGGCAAAAAGTGGAAATGAAAGGATACTCATCAACTGGTGGGAAAGGCTGAACAAGTTATGGTATAAGAATGTAATAGAATACTATTGTGCTACAAGAAATGATGGGCAGAGTGATTTCAGAAAAACCTGAAAAGATGTACATTAACAGATGTGAGTGAAGTGAGCAGAATAAGGAGAACATTTTACACATTTACACAAACATTGTTCGATGATCAGCAATGACTGACTTAGTTCTTCTCAGCAATACAAAGACCCAAGACAATTCAGAAACTCACAATATAGATTTCATCAACATAGAGAGAAAGAATTAATGAAGTTTTAATGCAGATCAAAGCATACTATTTTTCACATTCTCTTTTTTTCATGTTTCTTTTCTTTTGTTCTGCTTCTTCTTTCACAGCATGATTTATATGGAAATGTTTTACATGCTTGCATACATATTACCTACATAAAATTGCAAACTGTATTAGAGAGGGTTGAGATGAGAGAGGGGAAAAAATTTGGAACTCAAAATTTTATTTTAAAAATGAATGTTTAAATTTTGCCTTACTGTAATTGGAAAAATAAAATACTATTTAAAACTGAACAAAAATATAACTGAGCTTCTCAAGGCAAGGAAGTGCTGGGGAGGGTGGGGAACATGATACCGGCTTCCTAATGGAAAATGGAAAATAGTCCATATCACATCTTGACACCATTTGGAATTCAATGCATTTCAGGAATTGGAAGGTAGGATGTATTCCTGACTACAGAATTGGGGGGTAGTTTCAGGGACAATTATCAAAAGGTGGCAGAATAAAGGAATCAATACAAGGGAGAGGTTTTAGAACAGAAGTATGAAGACCTGGTGCTGTATTTGAACTGTAACTTGGGGGGGGACCCAGTGTCTCATGAAACAAACTTTTTGTTTGGAGGGGGGAAGGCAAGGCAGTTGGGGCTAAGTGACTTGCCCAAGGACACACAGCTAGTGAGTGTGTCAAGTGTCTGAGGCCCAATTGGACTCAGGTCCTACTGAATCCAGGGATGGTGGTCTTTTCACTGTATCACCTAGTTTCCCCAATAAGGAAACTTTAATTTATGCCACTCCAGGTGCAGAGAGACCATCCACAAGAGGTGAGAGGGGGGAAATGCATAGCTTTATGACCTGCTGGGTACTGCAAAGAACCAAAGGCAGAGCAAGGAAGCCAGAGGATTGCAGGAAGGACCGCTGCTGCTGCTGCTGCTGGGAGTTGGGAAGATCTGCACAGGTGACAGACAATAGGAAGCACAATTTCCATCACCCAACTCAACTTGGCAGCAGGTACAGCTTCCAGACTTGGGAGCTCCCATACAGTAAGTGGCTGAGGCTGTTCAGGGCTCTGGGGAAGGGCCCACTGTCAGGGGGCAGCCTCTTTGGTGAGCTCTCCTACAAGGTCTGTTTGTTCTCTTTGACTTGTAAATGTTTCCTCCTTCTCTGAGTTTTGCATGTGTTTGCAGAAAGGTATATGAAGGTGCATTTTCCAGGTTTTCAGAGTGGGAAGAAAGAGTCAGACACAGGAGAAATGTCCCAAAGTGAACACAGACCCTCCTATGGCTGTAGCTGCTTAGAAGTTATATCCAGTCAGAAACTTGGATTATCACCTGCCTGAGACAAGGTTAAGACAGGGCAGAATAGTGGAGAAGTACAACCTCATGTGACTTTGCCTATAGCTTTTAAGGGCCTTAGGGCTACTTAGCCTAAGTGACTCCATATTGGAGTTCTAGCATTAAAACTATAACATCCAACAATATAAAGATTACAATTTTCACACTCCCTATTGTCTCTAGGAGAAAATTCAAATTCCTCATCCAGGCGAGTAAAGTCCCTCATAATCTAGCTCTAGCCTACCTTTACATATATATTCCATATTACTCCCCTCCAATTACTCCACATTTCACCTAAATGACCTTCTTACTATCCCTTGAAGCTGGCATTCCATCTCCTCCCCCTAAACCTTTCTTTGCACAGGTCATCCCCTAGGTCTGGAATACACTTCTTCCTCGCCCCTGCCTAGTACACTCCTGACCTTCCTTCATGCTCAGCTCAGGTGACACTTTCTCCATGTGACCTTCCTTGTTACCCCAAAGCTGTCAGTTTTTTCTCCTTACACAAAGACAGGAAAATGAACTCAATAAGTGATTTCATGGTACGGGGAACTCTCAGCAAATAAACTCTCCCTACCAATGCAGGCTGGCAACTTCTCTGCAAATTACATGCCTCAAGAACTGGAAGTAGGAGAATGAGTTATGAATAAGTTATGGTATATGATGGGGAGGGAATACTATTCTGCTGTTAGAAATGGGGAAGTGTGTTATAAGTGAAATTCAACAAAAGCTGGACTGAGGCACATTCTCCCTGAGAAATATAATAGTTTATTATCATGGACATTGATAAAGTAGGCCTGATGACTTGCCTCAGTCTCTAGTCAAAGGCAGAGAATCAAAGATGCAACTCCTTTTTATGGGCATAGGACAAAGGACAGAACACAACAGGTAAAGAAATCACACAATTGGTTATACGGCTTGCAGCCTTGTGGGGTGAAGAATCTTGATTGGCTCCACTCAGCAAAGGGTTTTGCACACACACACACACACACACACACACACACACAATAATAGGGCCACCTTTCTCTGTTTTAAAGGTATATATTAACAGTATCCCAAGGCCACTGATAGTGGACCAGGGTTGACAGACTCAGTGGAACCTGGAAATGAGGTAAGACCACTTATTATTGCTCAATGATAGGCTAAGATGGGACAAAATCAGATTATCTCTTCTCCAGGTTAGCACACAGATGTCACAGAATTTCTCAGGAGCTGAAGTTATGAAGAATAAAAAGCTTCCTTGGCACAAGTGAGTAGAAGGTGGTTCTAGGAAGATAGTTCTGTTAGATGTAAAGTGTTTTATGAGAATATTGAACTTCTAAACTTAGTTCAGAGTTTTTCTTTAACTAAAAGTAATCAATAAGGAGAATAAAATTTTGACATCTAATTTTAAGGAATTCTAAATTCATGAGCTCATGTTTCTCCACACAAGACAAAAAAGAGACTGAGATTTATTATATAGAATACAGAAGATGGCTGCAAAATAAAATCAATTACAGAGTGCATTAAAATATAAAATGTTGGATTAATATCTAATTCTCACCATAGGGTATTTTCAGAAAAATCTGAAGAAGTCTCTGAAGTGATATGAACTGATGCAAAGTAGAGTGAGTAGAACCAGGAGGTCATTGTAGACAACCACAGCAATATTGTAGCACTAATCAAGTGTGAAACACTTAGTTACTCTGATCAATACAATAATCTATGACAATTCCAAAGGAGTTGTGATGAAAAATGCTATCCAACCCCAGAGAGAGAACTGATGGACTCTGCGTAAAGACTGAAGTTTTTTTTTTCACTCTATTTTTCTTGCCTTTATTTTTTCAACAGGGCTAAAATGGGAATGTTTTACATGAATTTGCATGCATAATGGTGTAATGGTAATTAGAAGATCCGTTTGAATTGGCAAAGGTAAGAGGTACTTAGCACTTAGTAACTGATCGAGCTTCAGTTGGGGAAACAGAAGTTATGAACTTCTGTCTCCTGTAACTGAGGTAACAGGAAGAGGTTGGCTGAAAAAGGAAGCTAATGCTATGTGTATGTAAGGAAAAGCCCCAGAAAGGCACAGTCAGAATTTCTTGGGACCAGCATCTGGTGGCAGAGCAGCTACATAAGAGAACTGTGCCCAAATTTCCTGAGAACTTGTGGTGGTGGAGCTTCTTCTGAAAAGGAGCCCAGCAGCCCAGGTGACAGAGGAGCCCAGAAGAAGACTGAGGAAGCATGACCAGAATGCTGAGACTTTGTCTGTTTGTGGCTTGGTTGAGCCTTGCATTCCTGGGAGCAGGAACTGTGAAGGACTTGAGATGGACTGGACCCTGTAAACTTCAGTGTGGAGCAGGGCCTACTCAGAGAGCTGGACACGGAACTAGGAGCTATCTACCACTGAACCCAGGTGGCAGTCTGGTGAATCCACATAGAATCTGGGGCCATGGAAGGGGATCCAGGGAATCTGAGAACTGGCCCCAAGTCAAGATGAAAAGACCTCTCCCTGGGTACTGAGTAATGATGAAATTGTAGTTTACTCGTGACCTAGGGTTGGAGGGTCTGTGACAGTTAACTTAAGTGTGCCCCATGAGTGGAAGAGTTTGACTATTATACTTTGAGATGATTGTTCTTTGTTCTAAATATTGTGACCACTTTGGTGAAAACTATGTGGCCATTTTAATGATAAGCTGTTGTAAATACTATATTGTGATTTTCTGTGATAAGTTATAATATTGTGAATGCTGTATCTTGATTTTCCGTGTATGTTTTGCTTTGATTTGTTATGGGATAAATAGAGTGTTCACTATACTGTGTAATCAGAATCTTAAAAGCTATTCACAGTAGCAATCCTCTGGAAAGCTGCACGTGCATGGCATTACAAATGAGTGTTCTATTGTTTGCATTTTCATTGGGTGCAATAGGGAATGGAGGAAAGAAGATAATTTGGAACTCAAATTTTTAAAAAATTAATGTTAAACCTCTGATCATTCTATTCTTTCTCTCCTTTGTCCCTCCTCAAAAATGTTTTGATTCTGACTACCTCCTCTTCCAATCTACTCTCTGTTCTATGATCACCTCCCTTCCCTTATCCCCTTTCTCCTCCTATATTCCTGTAGGGTAAGATGGATTTCCATACCCAATGTAGTGTGTGTGTGTGTGTGTGTGTGTGTGTGTGTGTGTGTGTGTAGCAGCAAGCACCCTAGAATAACCAGGATGGCTGTTAGCACAGGTTCTTTGTTCTGCTTTTCTTTAGAAAAGCACCTCAAAAATGGTTAACAATGGGCAGCCAGGTGGCACAGCGAGTAAGAGCACCGGCCCCAGTGTGGGGATGACCTGGGGGATTGAATCCAGGCTCAGACACTTAGCACCCACCCAGAAACACCTGGCCATGTTACCTTGAGCAAGTTACTTAACCCCAATTGCTTAAAAAAATGGTTAACAATCTTACTTTAATCAAATATATTTTACCTACTTCAGGGGATAAAGTCAGCACCCTGAACTTCAGAGAAAATACAAAAAATCTACAAGCAGACAAAAAATCTGGACAGAGAAAATAACACAATTCAGCAAAAAAGGTTTTTCTTTCTTTCCCATCCACTCAACCCTCTCCAAAGTCCAGTTAAAGAAACACAAACCTGCTATTACAAACATGTATATTGAAACAAAACAAATTCCCTCAATGGCCATTTCAAAAATGTATGTCTCCTAATAGATGAATCTGAATGCAGACTGAAGCATTCTTTTTCATTTTCTTTTTTGCCTTTTGTTTGCAACATAGCAAATAAGTAAAATTTTTGTATGACTTCACATGTTTCATTGATATTATAGTGCTTGATATCTGGGTGGCGGGATGGCTAGAGGGTGGGAGAGAATTTGAAATTAAATTTTCAAAAGGAAATGTTAAAAAAAATAAGCTAATGTGAAAAATCTATCCATCTATCTATCTCCTTCTGCAGTCTGAATCTTTCACATGTCTAACAAGAGGTTTCATCACTAATTCTCTGAATTGTGGTTGGTCATTACACTGATCAGTTCCTAAATCTTTCAAAGTTGTTTTTCTTTATATTGTTGTTATCACTGTGTAAATTGTCTTCCGGATTCTGTTCATTCCACTCTGCATCAATGTATACAAATCTTTCCAGGTTTCTTTGAAAACCAATTGAAACCAATCTCTTCATCATTCCTTACAACACATTTATTATATTCTAATTAAATCAAGCCTCAAAATGAATTCTGGAGCAACAGAACCCAGAAAAGGATGGAGTGAAAATGTTTTCCAGCCTAAGATAACTTAGAAGGACTGCAGAAAAGGTCTGTCTCACTTGAACAAAAGGGGTGTACAGGTTCATTCCCTTGGGGCCAGAAGTGTAGCCATGGGGAAGCTACTGCCATACCAGCTGCTGCTGCTGCTGTTCCCCACCACCAACCTCCTCCGCACCCCAGGCTGCAGGGTTAAGCCTTAGTTCCAGCTCCTGAGATGTTTCCCTTCTCCTCAGCCCACATCAGAAAACTGGGGAGGGAGGAGGGGCCAGAAGAGCAAAGTCAAGCCGGGGTTAGGAAACTGCCAGCAAACACCTTGACTTGTTCCCCAATCTTAGACCACTAAACAAAAGGGGAGCTGAATGTAGGTAATTCACCCTCAGAACAAACACAGACCAAGGAACTGAGGGGCAGGGACTCTGAGAGGGAGGGATGTCCATACTAAAGATTCAATAGCTCTCTTGAGCACATCTGAGCTGCCTCTAGCACACAGTGGTTAGGGGGGCAGCTTATCCAGTCCCAAGCCCTAGATTCATAGGAGAGGAAAGGAAGACCCAGAGAAATAAAATGATTTGGGGATTTTACACCAGACATGAGAAGATGAGGCCATTGCAGGCCAGTCAGGAAGACATTTTGGGGCCACATCACACTTTCTCAAAATAATAACAGCTCATATTTGTAGAGGCTTTACAATTTTATAAATCACTCTCCTAGACATTATGTTATTTGATCTGAAACTTAGTGAGATAATTGTGGAGGAACAGAAAAACCTGTGTGACCCTGACTACCTCTGTTAGCGTGGGCAAGTGACCTAACTTCCCTGGGCCTGGGAGGAATGACTTGCACTGAAGCGTCCCCATTCTGAACATCCTATTACATTCTTATTTCTTCTTGATACTTGGTAACTAAGTACAGTATCGTTTCCCCATATATATGGGGTCATTGTATATTTCAAGGATATGTAAGAGCTAGTGAGTATTTTTTTTCATTTTAAGAGATAATTTTTATTTATGTCATTAATTATTTCACAATTACATGTAAAAAGTTTTTAAACAATTATTTTAAATCATTTTGAGTTACAAATTTCCTCTTTCCCACTCCTCCCCTCTCCTTGAGAAGGCAAGCAATTTGATATCAATTATACATGTGAAGTAATACAAAACATTTCCATATTAGCCATGTTGCAAAAGAGAATACAATATAAAACAATAAAAATGAAGTTTAAAAAGTGTGCTTCAATTTACAACCAGAATTCATCAGTTCTCTTTTTTTTCCAAATGCTTTATTAACTTCTGGTTTACATAATTCATTTCCACCAGATTTTGAGTTACAAATTTCTTCCTCTTTTTTCCCCTACCCACCGTCCCAAAATAGAGGTCCCACAGGATATCCCCTCCTCCAATCTGCTCTCTCCCATATCTTCTCCCATACCCCATTCAACTTTTCCATTAGGGCATGGTGGATATGTATGCCCCAGTGCCTGTATATCTTATTTCCCAATTACATGTAAAATAGTATTAATAATAGTATATATATAATATATATTTTTTTTGAACATTGATTTTAAAACTTTGAATTCCAAATTCATTCCCTTACTCCCTTGTATCCACCCTTACTGGGAAGATAAGCAGTTCAGTATAGCTTAAACATGGGTAGCTAATGCAAAACATTACCATAGTAGATACTTTGTAAAAGACTGACTATATTTCCCTCCCTCCTATCCCACCTCCCACTTGTTCTATTCTCTACTTTGATCCTGTCCCTTTTCAAAAGTGGGTGCTTCCAAATTCCCTTCCCCCCCAGCCTGCCCTCTCTTCCATCACCCTCTTCTCATTCCCTTCCTCCCTATTCTCCTGTAGGGTGAGATACTCTATTTAGTGTGTATATATTCAATGAGAATAAGGTTTTGCCTTTTTTGCCTTCCTGTTCTTCCCCTCCATTGTAACCATTTCCCTTGCCTCTTCTATATGAGATAGTTTACCCCATTCTGTCTCTTCCTATCTCCTCTCATTATACTCCTCTCTCACCTCTTAATTTCACCTTTTAAGTATCATCCTTTCCTATTCAATTGGTCTTGTGCCCTCTATGTATACCTGTAAACATATATACACACATTCACATATGTATTCAAAAGCCCATATACCCTCCTATATAGACATATGTGTGTATATATACATATATATATTCCCTTAAACTATATTCATACTGAGAAAAGTTTCATCAGTTACAATTATCATTTTGCCATGTAGGAATGTAAATAGTTCACTTTGATAAGTTCCTTATGATTTATTTTCCCTGTTTACCTTCTCATGCTTCTCTTGCTTCTTGTATCTGAATGTCAAATTTTCTATTCAACTCTGGTTTTTTCATCAAGAATGCTTGAAAGTCCTCTATTCCACTGAATGACCATATTTTCCCCTGAAACATGATATTCAGTTGTGCTGGGTACGTGATTCTTTGTTTTAATTGCAGCTTCTTTGCCCTCCAGAATATCATACCTTCGATCCCTCAGTGTAGAAGCTGCCAGATCCTGTGTTATCCTGATTGTGTTTCTACAATATTCAAATTGTTTCTTCCTCTATGCTTGTAATATTTTTCCTTGATCTGGGAATTCCAGAATCTGCCTATAATAGTCCTAGGAGTTTTCTTTTTGGGATCTTTCTCAGGAGGAGATCAGTGGATTCTTTCAACCTCTATTTTGCCCTCTAGTTCTGAATCATCAGGGCATATTTTAGGGCAAAATTTCCTTGAGAATTTCTTGGAGGATGATTTCTATGTTCTTTCTTTGATCACGGCTTTCAGGTAGTCCAATAATTTTTAAGTTATCTCTCCTGGATCTATTTTCCAGGTCAGTGGTTTTTCCAATGAGATATTTCACATTACCTTCTATTCATTCATTTGTTTGGATCTGTTTAACAGCATCTTGATTTCTCATAAAGTCATTAGCTTCCATTTGCTCCAATCTAATTCTGAAGGAATGATTCTCCTAAGTGAGCTTTTGAAATTCTTTTTCCATCTGGCAAATTCAGCTTTTTAAGGCATTCTTCTACTCATTGCCTTTTTGAGTCTCTTTTGCTATTTGAGTTAGTATATTTTTAAAGGTGTTATTTTCATCAGTCAGGCTGTTGACTCTCCTTTCATAAGTTTCTTGCATCATTCTCATTTCTCTTCCCAATTTTTCCTCCACTTCTCTTATTTGTTTTTTAAGGTCCTCTATGGCCAGTAACCAGCTCGTATTTTCCTTTGAAGCTTTTGGTGCAGGACTTCTAACTTCACTGTCTTCCTCCTGTTCCATGCTTTGATCTTTTTTGTCACCAAAATGGGAGTGTATAGTTGGATTACTATGTTTATTTTGTTTCCTTTGCCTGCTCATGTTGCCACTCAATCACCTGACCCTTGGGCTTTTTGCCACAGTAGGACTCTGCCACCAGACAAGGGAGCTTCCATCCCAAAAGCTGGGGTTTTCTTAGCTGCCGAACTATTACCTTCTCTGAAGCCTCCACACCCTCTGGCAAGCTGGTCACATACCTCAGGACCTCCACCCTAGACCGCAATCCAGATCCAAGCAGGTTAAAGCAAGAGCAATTACCCCTAAGACTGGTCACTTGGTCCCCCTACACTCTGTAGGCCAGGAGCTGAAGCAGCCACGTGTGGCTGTGTCTGCAGGGCTGTGGCGTCTCAGCTGCTTCTCACCCAGGGGGCAAAAACTGAGGCACTCCCAACTACTGGATACCAAAGTCCACACTGCACTGATTTCTCACTTTTTCTGTGGCATCCATGGGTTGATAATTCTGGAAAATGTCACAGGTGCTGGTGATCTGAAGTCCCTCCAGCCAGTAGTTGGTCAGGCCCCCCCTGGGGCTAAAACCTCTGGCTTTCGGGGGCTGGCGTCAGCTCTCAGAGCGCTGTGCTAGCCAATTCCTGCCAGTCTGCTGGGCTGTCCTCAGCATGAGGTTAGCTTCTTTGTGTCATTTTGTGGGTTCTGTAGTTCCAAAGTTTGTTCAGAGTCCCCTTTTACATAAATTGGGGGAGGTGGAAGCCGAAGCCCTGTAGAAATCCTGTTTCTACTCCACCATCTGGACTCCGAACCTACTAGTGAGTATTAATACAATTAATTGGATTAACTATTGAGACCAAAGGAGAGGTGTTTTTAGTTTGGGGAAAGGAATGGTAGTGTGAGAGGTAGCAAAGGCTTAAGTTTCTACAGAACTGTAAGAATTTCTGAAACAAGACTACTGATAAAAAGTACCTGACAGTAACTGCCTTGGGAAAAAGTTGGGTTGCCAGTTCCCAGAGAACTCCTGGATAATCCTAAAAAAGAAATAATATAGAAAAGAAGGAGCTGGCAACAGCAGGTGGATTTGACCAATCAGAAAGCAGACAGTGGCCTTGGGATACTCAGGCCCAGATAAGGACACATCTAGGTTGGACTGAAGGGGGTTCAGTGTTCTGGGGTTGTTACTGTGCTTGCTTGGTGGACCTCTGGTATTATGCATGTTATCTAACAAAATTAGAGCCTCATTAGTAATAATTATGGTAATGGAATGAGATTGTTTGTGCTGATTGGTTGGCATTAATGAGAAGATTACCAACCAATGGTAAGGAGGGACAGTTGAAAGGGTGTGGAATTCCCACATTAGGGCTTTGTAATCATGCTTTTGCCTTCTGTAGGGTGCTTCTTCCTTCTGGCCCTCTGTCAGATTGGGGATGCCTTTTCTCTATCTTTACAGATAGATCATAATGATGAGATCATAATGACTAGATGGGGTGATAGGTGTTACAGGCACTCCAATCAATGACCAGAGTCCCTGCTGGGCAGTTTGGAAGGAATTCACAAGGCCGGAGCAATCTTTTGAGTCAGGATTGTAAAAGTTCATTGTTATGCTTTACAGCAGGCAGGGGTTCTTAGGGAACCTGAAAACTTAAAGAAGTCATAGGTATAGTTTATAAAGAGTTACAATAGTAAATCAGATGCCAATTATGCTAACTAGGTGAGTAAGGGTGGGATTAGGGAGGAGTTAAGGAGTGGTCAGTGCTTAAAGGAACATGCACTTTTATTATCTACTTCTATCTACTGTGCAGGCATATTGCCCATAATTCACTGGGAAATAGCCCAAAGAGGGGGGGCTACCTGGAGGTGTGCTTTTAGGCTTGAAATGTCACTAAGTCAGCTAGCAGTTAGGGCTGACTGAGAAGGGCCTAGTCTGCCACCTATCAGTGTCATGTTTGACAAGATGGATGTTGGGAACCAAGGCTAATGGGGATTCAGGATGTGTATAATTGGCTGAGGAGTTAACTTACAGATAGTGCATTGAAGGATTCATAAGTGTAGCTGGTCATTATACTAAGGGGAAATAAATAGTTCATGAATTGTTGCTAAGCAGAGTGCTGGCAGGGAGAAGGGGCAGAGTTAATGCTCTGAGGTTGCAGGGGAAAATGTGATTTTACAAGCTCATTTTGCAAATTTATTTTGCAAACTGATGTTACAAACATAGATACCCCATCATCCCATAATTCCCCCCTTATGTAGATAGGACCCCAAATCATTTGGGGACAAGGGATGAAGGTCTCAGTTTCCCAAGCTACTTTGTGTTGAAGGAGGAGGTAGAGCTGTCCCTACCTCACAGGGCCCTACCATTCAAAGCGCTGGGTCTGTAGCCAGTGTCCAGAACCTGGCCTATGTCAGGTCCAGGGGGTGATGGGTCATGGTCTCAGACAGTGATTGGTACTCAGCCTGAGATGTCATCTGCAAGTGAAGGGTGCTGAGCCTAGAAGACACAAATCTAGCAAAGAGATTAAATAAACAAGGGCAATAAAGGAATAGGAGGAAATTGACCAGAAGTGGGGTGAGTATGGGCTAGTATGATCCATTACTCAGACTATTTCACTTTCCTTTAAATTTCTACATACTACATAGACAAGATACCTCTAAGTTATTATTCTTTTACTAACATAACTGTACTGCCTTTAACAAAAGAGGTTCCTGACTTGAACCTTACAGCTAAATAGTAGACATACATCCTTGTTTCACAAAGCTTGTTTATCCTCTGATTATATTCACTCTGGAAGAAAGAGATACTTCAGAAATGGAATCTTTTACATGTACATTCAGTTACAAATGTTAACTTTTGTTTAGATAATGGAACAACTACAAATCCAGATCAAAAAAGCAAGATCTCTTCTGCTTTACAACTTATTACATAAATTTAGCAATAAATTTTATCACAAATGAAAGTTTTAGTAGGCCTCTTAAAATCACACTAGAGATTTAAAAAATTCCTTCTAAAAGTATTTTCCTTTCTTTTAAAATAGTTTCAAGATTTATAAATGATCACTAAACTTTTATGAAGAAAATAGTTGAAAACTTTTAAAATGATCTTAAACAGTTTGCATAACTTTCTGCACGTGTTCTAATTCTAGATGAAAAATAATATTAGATTTTCCAGCAAGCTAACAAGAAAGAGCTCATATCTTTTACTGACTACTTGCTCTGATCACAGAAACCTGCTATATCAGGAAAAAAGCAGGGGCATGTGACATTCCAAATATGACAGGAGAAAACATCCTTGGCTCTGTTTAAATTCAGGTAAAGTCATAGATATCTAACCATATGGTATCTGTTCCACCTCATAGCTAGACTCAGGAATAGGTGGGAAACATTCCTTTTCAAAGGAATCCCATGGGTAAACTGAATCAGGAGGGATCCCATACCAGACAGGCTAAGATTGTCCCTTCAGCCTTTACCAAGTGGAGAATTCCACCTGCCAACAGTACAGGATCACATTACCTCTGAGTAGCTTGTGGCATTTTCTCTCAGATACTGATGTAATGCAGACAACTATACCCAAATTCAAACTCAAAATAAAATTTAGTTATGGTCCCAAGTGCCTTTTACCTGAAACAACAAGCCTCACCAATCACAGCTGAGAGCCAGTTGGTTATTTCTATTCTCTTGGAGCTGCAATGAGCAATAAAGATTTATCAGGTCTCACAAATGTAAGGAATTCCATTTGCCATATTTCCTTCTGAAATCTAAATTTATCCTTCCATAAAAGCCAATTTATAGAAATCCCTTCTAATCTTGTGCAACTTCTTAGCTCCCCAGAGTCAGGTGTTAAGTTTTCAAGAAAGTCCTAAAATTCTGGGTTTGGTTTGTTGTTTTCATTCTTGTGCAGGCTTTTAAAAATCATGGAGAAAATGTTAATAATGTAGATTAAATTTTAAAAAGTATCAAAGGTACCTTTTTCCTGGGAAGCTGTTTGTGAAACACTTACCATCACAGTCCAGATACCTAGGGACTTGAAAGTAGGACCTGAGGGAATTCTCCCACTGTACAATGTAATCTCCACTGCATGGTCAACATCCCACTGAAAAATCTGAGCAATTTATCTTTGGTACACCCACCCTCCTCTTTCTGTACTTTTCTCCATGAGCTTTGGTCATGAAAGCATCCCCTCTATACCAGGAACTCAGAGTCCCAATGCTGTCCAATTTCTCCTGTCAGAGACTAAAGTCATATAAAACACTCACAGGTACCTCCTACAGAAGGATTAGTGTTGCCCTGTATTATTATTATTATTATCCTACCCATAAACCATTTGTCCTCACGGGGGAGGCAGTGCTTAACTCAAAAAGTCACCCTACCAAGGAGACAATTTCAGGAGGAGGAAGGTTGACATGTGAGGACAAGAGGTTTGCTTGGTTTCCTTTCCTCAACCCTGAAAAAAGGCCTCACTTTATTACAGATCACCTGACTGGTTTGATTATTTTTACAACTTAACAGGATGCATGAGCTAGGCTTATCTCCAGACTTACATAATCTGCAGGCTTTTTCTGTATGTACCTAAAAGTAAAACAAGGCTTAAATTTTTGCTTTTCGAACATGCTTGGAAATTCCTAAAGTCTTAATAGGATCCTGATGAGTTAGGGAGAAATATCTCCTCTCTGAGTTCCTGTTCTGGGTCACTGCTGTCAAATACATGTACAAATACATGCTGTCAAATACAAATACAATACCTTTACCACAAGGCAGATAATATACAGGTAAAAAGTGAGTTTTTATTGTGATGGTCAAGCATTCCTGAACCCCCATTAGGACTCTAACAAGACTTCCTATAGCCAAAAATTACCTCAGACTGACAGTGGGATCATGAATGTGAAATAGCATCTGCTGCTCTACATTGGACAACTTGGCCAGGAGTGGGGAGGAGAAAGAAGGTGCAGTTATGAATGGTAGAGATTAATCTTTACTCCCTTCAGGGGTCACACTCCCCAAAGTGATCTCAGACAGACCTGGCTCCTGCTGCCTAGACTGTTGGCAGTCTTAGCAATTTAACACTGGAAGGAGCAGTTATGTCTCCTGATTGACACCAGGATTTTCAAAGAATTTTCATCATTTTCCTAAAATTTCTTCTACATGTCCAAAAGTATTAAAAAATTTTGACAAGCAGATATTACAGTTTTACTGGAAAATAAAAATGTTCCTCCTCCTCTCTCTATTTTATTTGCCTAAGGGATAAAAATAAATGTACTTCCTCAACTGAGGCCTCTTACTCCTTCATTCCCTCCCTGTAATTCTTGCAAAAAATGGTGTTTACGCCATTGGAGGATGGAGGGTGGAGGAGCTGAAGCCTTCCTCTCTTACATCTACAAAACCCCATCTGGAGAGGCAGACTAGGGAGGCAGAGAGCTGGCTGAGCAGTCAGCTGGGGCTGGGTTCAAGTGTTCCCACCACCTGATACTGAGCCACCTCCTCCAGGCCCTGTCCTGGCCTCATTCCCTTCTCTGAGCTGTTCCTGCTCAAGGGTCAGGATTGGCCTGCCAAGAGCTGCTGCTGAGCCTCTGGCCAGCCCTGAGTGCCCTGCCTCTGGTTCCCCTTGCCCCCAATATAGAAGAAGGGGTAGACTGGGTTTTTAAACACCTCAGGACTTTAACTCTTTGTTTTATCTCTGTCCTATGAAATAATTCTGGGTGTGTTGTTATGGTTGATCTTTCCTTTTTTAAAAAAAATTTTGCTGTAAACTGTTTATTTTTAGTTTTCAACATTCATTTCCACAAAATTTTGAGTTACAAATTTTCTCCCCATCTTTCCCCTCCCCCCTCCCCAAGATAGCAAGCCTACTGAATACTCCTACCCCCAATCTGCTCTCTCTTATGTCCTCCCCCATCCTCCCCCCCACCAACTTTCTAGTAGGGCAAGATAGATTTCTGTACCCCAGTGACTGTATATCTTATTTCCCAGTTGCATGTAAAAAACATTTTTTTTTAACATTTCTTTTCCAGATTCTTTCCCTTCTTCCCTCCTCACTCACCCCCACTGGGAAGAAAAGCATCTCAATATAGGTTGTACATGTGTAGTTACACAAAATGTTTCCATAGTATTTATATTGTGAAAGACTAACTATATTTCCCTCCATCCTATCATGCCCTCCCACTTATTCAATTTTCTACTTTGACCCTGTCCCTTTTCAAAAGTGTGTGCTTCTAACTATCCTCTTGCCCAATCTGCCCTCCCTTCTATCATCCTCCCTCTTATCCCTTCCCCTCTACTTTCCTGTAGAGTAAGATACCCAAATGAGTGTGTATGTTATTCCCTTCTTAAGCCTAATTCAAAGAGAATAAGGTTGACCCATTCCCTTTCACTTTCCTGCCCTTCCCCTCCATTGTAACAGTGTTCTCTTGCCTCTTTTATATGAGATAATTTACCCTATTCTATCTCTCCCTTTCTCCTTTTCTCATTATATTCCTTTCTCACTTCTTAAATTTTTTTTAGATATCAAGCCTTCCCAATGAACTGATCCTGTGCCCTCTAAGTATACAATGCACACACATATACGTATTCATACACACACCCTCTTATACATACATACATATGTATGTATACATATATACATATATATTCCCTTCAACTATCCTCATACTAAGAAAAGTCTCATGAGTTACAATTATTGCTTTTCCATGTAGGATTGTAAATAGTTCAACTTTTATACTTTCCTTATGATTTCTTTTTCCTGTTTACCTTCTCATGCTTCTCTTGCTTCTTATATTTGAAAGTCAAATTTTCTGTTCAGCTGTTTTTTTCATCAAAAATACTTGAAAGTCCTCTATTTCATTGAATGACCATATTTCCCCCTAAAGCATTATACTCAGTTTTTCTGGGTAGGTGATTCTTGGTTTTAATCCTAGCTCTTTTGACCTCCAGAATTTCATATTCCAAAACCTTGGATCCCTTAGTGTAGAAGCCACTACATCTTGTGTTATTCTGATTGTATTTCTACAATACTCAAATTGTTTCTTCCTGATAGCTTGTAATACTTTCTCCTTGACTTTATCTTGCTTTTTCTTTTCTTTTTTTGCAACATGCATACAAATGGGGAACTATGTTTGGTAAAGATAAGAAGCCAGAGTTGTTTGATCAAGAGTATGAAAACTGGGGTTATTCAGGGATATTTTGGTGTCCCTCAGGCTACCTACAGATATGTATTCAGCCTATACATGGATGCTTTCTGGCTACTGCACATGACAGTAAATTTCTCACTCACTTGAGATTGTTTCTGCCTGATTTTTACACCCCAATAATAGTAAATAAAATTATGAGGCTGTGAGAGGGCATCTTAGAAGGACCAGCAATTCAGATAGAAGCTTCAGCCTCCAGTACACAAATGGCTTACACTATGTTTATGAAAAAATATAAACTTGTGAGCCCAAATGTTCACAGTGACAAAGCAACCTATGACCCACAATCTGGTAAAACTTCTCTAGGAAGATCGGTAGAAGGTAGAGAACAGGCTTCATCAGAGTGGAAAAGGATGGAAGGAAGGAAGGTTTGGTGAGAGGCCATGTGTTTTCAATTGGTTCTTAAAGGATGAGTATGATGGGAGTGATGGCCGAGAAAAAGGGAAATTCTTTCTGGGGGGATAAAGCACAGAATGGAGCTCAGACAGTTAGCTTGTAATGGTCCACAATGAGTTTTGAATTCTTGCCCTCTCCTGGATGTAGCTAGCTGCCAGTTTCCATGGCCTGAACATAAGAAATTAGGAAGTTCTATCTGCTACTGTAAAATATCAGGATCCATTCTTCTGAAAGGCATTTCTCTTTAGCAAGCAGTGTCATGGAGCAGAAAGAACATTAGACTTGTAGTCAGGAGACTTAGGTTCAGATGATGTCTGCATCCCTTATTACCCATGTGACCTCTGCCACTCAAGGTCTCTTTGTATCACCGAAATTGATGGGGGAATGGCAATACATTATACAGGAACTCTGATCAAGATCAATGACCAGAATCCCTGCAATTCAGTCTGGAAAGAATTCAGTAGGCCCAAGCAAACTTGGAGTCAGGATTGTAAAAGTTTATTGTTATGCTTTACAGTGGGGCAGGGGTTCTTAGGGAACCTGCAAGCTGGTTGTTACGCTGTGCAGCAAACAAGAGTTCTTAGGGAACCTGCAAACTGAAAAAAGTCACAGGTATAATTTTTGAGTCAAGACAGCAAATCAGATGTCAATTATGCTAACTAGGTGAGTAAGGGTGGGATTAGGGAGGAGTTAAGGAGTGGTGAGTACTTAAAGGAACATGCACTTTTAATATCAACTGCATAGCAGGTTTATTGCCCATAATTCACTGGGAAATATCCCAAGGGGGGGCTACCTGGAGGTGTAGGCATGAAACATCACTAAGTTGGCTAGCGGTCAAGGGCTGACTGAGAAGTGCCTAGTCTGCCACCCATCAGTGTCGTGTTTGATAAGATGGATGTTGGGAACCAATGCTAACATACACTCAGTATGTGTATGATTGGCTAAGCAGTTAACCTATAGATAGGGCATTGAAGGATTCATAGGTACAGCTGGCCATTATAGTAAGGGGAGATAACACTTGCCTAAGCTAAAATGTTTATAGATGGTTTAGTGAAGAATTCATAGGTGTAGCTTGTTATTGTTCCAAGCAGAAATAAACAGTTCATGAATTGTTGTTGGGAAGAGTGGTGGCAGGGGAAAGGGGAAGAGCTGATGTTCTGAGGCTGGGGAGGGGGAAATGTGATTTTACAGACTGGTTTTACAAATTGATTTTATAACCTGATATTACAAACTGATATATTGATGTTACAAACATAGATCCCAAGCACCCCATCAAAGTAATTCTGGTTGTCTAAAGGGCTACTTGAAAAATATTGACATAGCAAATAATGCAATGGAGGAAAGAATTGTTATGATTGTTGAAAGTATGGTCAGATTATTCTCGGCCTTGTCTCGGAAACTTAGAAGCTTTTTCTTGTAAATCATGTTTAATTTTTCTAATGCTTCCTTCTCCTCCTTCAAGACACTGTTTTTCTTCTCAATATTTTCCTTTTGCTTCTCACATGATTTACCTTCCTCTTTCACCTTTTCCTTTTTCAATTTTTTTAGCTTCGCATATATATCTCTGATTTCTTCTTTCTCCCTCTCATACTGTTCCTTGTAATGTTGCAGTCCTGTCTCCATGTCTTTCTGGAGGAGCTCTTCCACAGATGCATACATATCGTTGGTGTAGTGGGTGCACCCATTATTTTGCACCATCTTCTCAATCATGGCCATCAGCTCTGAAACCTGGGCATCTCTCTGAGCTCCACTAGCATTATTATTAAATGCACAGAATCGGTTTTCACACTGCTCCAACAAATCCTGGAAAAAGGGGTCATCAATGGTTCTTACATAATCCCCTACACTTTCTTCTCCCAGATCTTCTTTCCGAGTGAATACAATAATTAAAAACTTCACTGCTTCAGCTCCTAAAAGATGATAAAGCCTTTCAACAGCTGCCTTCTCCTCCTGGGTGAAACGACCCACTTGCAGAACCAGGAGTACAGCATGTGGTCCTGGAGAGGACAGTGTCATGAATCGAGCTACTTCATTCAAGTTTTCTTTCTCTTTAATGTCAGTGTCAAAAATGCCTGGAGTATCAACAACAGCAATGTCCCTCCCCTTCCATGTGCTCCTGGCTTTCCTGCAGACTTTGGTGACTGACCCTCCTGAACTTTTGGACTCAAACTCTGTCCTGCCCAAGAGGGTGTTTCCTGTTGCACTTTTCCCAGTTCCTGTTTTCCCCACAAGGACAATTCTGAGCTCTGCCTCCTCTGAGTCTCCTCCACTGTTGTCTGGGTCTGTACGAAACAAGGAAGAAAGAAGAAGGATTGACTGGGTTTTGTAGATGATTGTAATAAAACCCTGCTCAGAAATCTTACCTTGACAAGGAGGTCACCCCTAGGTTCTTGAAATCTACACCAGTACAGCATGACCTGAGAAAGGTCCTAATAATTTGGACACATTTTGAGCATGGCTGGGTACTGTCCTCATGAAATGAACAGATCTTTGTCAGCAGAAGGGAAGCTACCACCATCAGGTGACTGTTTTTGGAGGGCTGTTAGCAGGTGGCATTTCTTAGATTTATAGAACTGCATGTGCAGCCCTTCCTGTGGGCATGTAATGAATGAACCATTATTGCTTATTGGAAAACACATGTATGTATACATTTATACATAGCCACATTATACCCAGCTAGATTAATAACTGAGATCTTTTCCCATGTTAGGATATTTTTGTAATGTGGAGGTTTATTCCTCTATTCCTAAAGATTCTGAAGTACTATTTCATAAGTAAGAATCCCAAAAGAGAAAAATTATAATCATCTCTGAGCTGGGGGGGTAGATAGAAGTATATATTTTTTCACTTAATCTTGCTTTTGCTTTATCTTTTTTTTGCAACATGGCTAATATGGATATATAATTTTCATGACTTCAAATCTATATTGCTTGTCTTTTCAATGAATTAGGTAAGGGATGGATGGAGAGAATATTTAGAACTAAAAATAAAAAAATGAATATAAAATATATAAAAATAATTAGGAATTATCTAACAAAATGAATAAAATATGAAAAAGAACATTTATTTTCCATTTCCTCTACACTCTGAATTAGCAAGAGATATGTACAATCCCAGAAAAAATGCAAACATGTGGACACCTCTATTAAATCTCTGATTCCTCACTTATGGGAACAACTCAAAGCCATTCACCTACCACTTGACAGCTAATTGTTAAGCTTCCTTTAAGGGTTGTTTATTACTTTTTGCTATTGCCTCTAAAACCAGTCAAGAAGGTCTCTCCATCTTGTCCAATTAACTTCACTGATGAGTGCCCACCTTGGCTTAGATGGTCTGTATCACCTGACATCATAGATAAGTTTCTCTAGGGCTTCCTTGTCAACCAATCTTGAATAAATTGGGGAATCCATAGGTTCTTCTCCTCAACCAGTTTCTGTACTCCTAGATTCCAAGACCCAGACCTTGAAACTGAGGTAGCATATAACACCTTTGTCCTCATCTCTCAGCAGCCTAGAATCTCCAGCTCCCTTTCCACCCGGAAAAATTGGGCTACTCTAGGTGAGATCAGAGGAGGGACTAAAGGGAAATGAAAAGTCATTTTTGGAGCCTTCACACTACCACAATTCAGATGTAGATTTGGAGCATTACAGCTTCCCATCCTGATCTTCAGCCCTCCTGGACCGTGGGAAGTTCTATAGGAGTAGCTTTTAATAAATCATTTTTGGACATATAAATCTTATGTTGTATTGTTGTTCCTAGTGCAGACACTTGAGTTACCACATAATCACTCTTTGGGAAGAACATTTAAAACCAAATGAAGGAAATAGGTAGGGTACCTTGAATGATTCTTCTTCCTCAAAACAAACAAACAAACAAAAAAACACTATCTGAGAATCAGGAATCCCTAATTCTAATTGTTGCCAGTAAGGAGGCCTAGTTGAGGTCTCTGTGCCCCGAATTAGAATTTTATAGATAAGTGTTCACATGAGCCCCAACAACTGTCTAGCACCTGGGATCATAAATGTGAAATTCCACATGCCTTTCCTTAGCTGACCTCAAGTAGGTGGGGGTGACATTCTAGTCCTTTAATGCTCATCCTCCTCCACCTAAGACAGCATTCAAAGATCCCAGAATATGTAACTGGAAGCAAAAGTAGCAGATAGCCCCTTTTCTCCCCTCAGTCACCACCCTGTAACTTTCTCCTCCTCCCCATCTCCCTTACACCCATCAGAAAAGGGATTTTCTTGTACAAAAGGGGAAATCTGGAAAGCTAAATTAGGGGGAACTGCCACACCACCACCCCAGTGTGGAAGCCAATGCCTTCATTAGAATGAGAATTTTCCCCAACAGAATGTAAGCTCCCTGCAGTCTCCCATAGGTTTTTCCTTCTTTCTCTTTCTAGTATTGATGCTACATCATCACACAGCCACTAATCTGGAAAGACCTTTTCCTCTTGGCATAATAAAATAAGTGTGTTTGAGGAATTGACCAAGTGCCTTCACTTCTAAACACCCTGAATTGAGACAGCCTTCCCTCAGGCTTCTGCAGTGAGTGGCCTGAATTCAGGGCCATGGTAAGGGAAGGGAAGGGCACAAGCATCACCCAGGGATTGTTGGGACTGGGAGTGGAGCCTTTAGCATGGAAGAAATGGGGTGTGAATGTTTCTGTGAAAATAATAGGATTTAGGTGGCAGTAGATGCTATTCTTCTAGGTTCATGGTATCCTCTTTCCAGAACACAACTCTCCTTTCTCTGTTAAAATGCGGAGCTACCAGCCAGAAAGGTCCTTGGGCCCAGTCAGAAGATCCAGGATGGTGGTGGAGAAGTGGGGGATGGGGCTAGGGAAATAGGCCTCCCACAGACAGAATACATATTGGGCGTCCCAAAAATCCTAGTGCAGTTTTAAGTTTTGGGCCCAATCAGAGGGTTCATGGTGGTGGGGTTGGGGGGAGGAATCAGAAGAGAAATTGGTCTCCAGCCAACAGAAAAAAAACAAAAAAGATATGAACAAATTAAATTCCTGAAAATTGCACTAGTGTTGAAGGAGAAACAAGGACAAAAATTATTCTCTGTCCTCGGGGAGAATTCTACCAGATGCAAACATAGAAAAAATCAGCTAAGAGTGGAAAACTGTTCACAACCTAGAAGTTTTAGTGGGCTGAACAACGTGGGTCTGAGTGAGGCATCAAGGTAACAGGGCAGCTGAAACACTCATGGACTATTATGTTACTTAAATAGAATCACGGTGATCTAGATTTCTTATACAAGATGTCAATTCTGTGCCATACAGGGTCTCTAGTGATATGAGGTATTGAGTAAGACCTGGGGCTTACACACTGTCTAGAAGTTTGACGGAGGCAGTGGGGGATAAAGGATGGCAAGCTGGTCTTCGAGTCAGGAAGATCTGGGTTCAAGCCCCATATGAGGATGGGTCAAGGCCCTTCCTTGGGGGCCTTGTCAGTGTACTTCCAACCATTCCCTAAATTGAGGTGACTTTACCCTGGGATCCATGGACTGGTAGAGTTGTTTTAAAATATACATATTTTTATGATTGCATTTGAATATAATTGGTTTCCCTGTTTTATTTTATTCTTTTAAAAACATTATGCTGTAGAGGATGTCTGGGGCTTCTCAGTATTGCTAAGGAAACCAGGACAGAGAAAACAGTAAGGAGTTCGACTCTTAAGACATAAATTACTATGAGTTCCTGCTCAGCAGAGAAGCAGTTTCTATCCTGGGCTTTTCCCATGAAACTGTGATATTACAGCTCTAGGTTAAAAAAATAGCTTCACATGAGGTTAGCTGTCAAAAACAACTAACAAAATCATAGACAATAGTGGGAGGAGTGCAAGGAGTTTATCCTGGGAAGGGACAGTCCCACTGCACCTCTAACTAGTCAGGTCCCATGGGCAACAGCGTGGCCCAACTTAGGCACCACATTTGGAAAAGTTTGGGAGCTAGGAGGTAGCTGTAAAGTTGTATAAGGTCACCCCCTTCATGTGAAAAATGAGGAAACTAAGTCCCAAGGTGGTTAATGACTTGCCCAAAGTCATGAAGACCAACAGACAGAGTCAGGATATGACTTGATATCCTCTGGTTTCTATTCCCATCTCCTCCTACAGGACCAGCTAGAGCTCATGCTGAGAAGGACAGTGAGGAAGGGGAAGGTGTGGACATGATTGCCCAGAAGGAAGAATTCAAGGAACAGGGGATGTTTGGACTAGAGAAGAGAAAGAAGCCTTGGATGGAGCAGGGTCACTGCCCTCAGGTATCTGGAGGGACTCCATTAAGAAAAGAGATTAGTCATTTTGCTTAACCCCATAGAGCAAAGCTGGACCCAAAGGTTGTTTACAAGGAGAAAGATTTCAGTTCCACTAAAAAGGAAGAATGTCCAACAATTGGAGCTGCCCCACCATGGAATGGACTGGGAGAGAGTGAGCTCGCCATCCCTGGAAGTGACCACAGTTGTCAGCCACAGCATAAAGGGGATTGTTCTTCTGGCAGGATGTTGGACTGCACAGTTGCTTCCAACTCCCATCATTCCATGAAGGGCTCAGGTTAGAATGTGACTGACATCAACTACACTGTTAGAAATTGCTGATTTCCTTTCAGGATCAAGCCTGACTGAACATTTTAATGAGAGAAAAAAATAATCGGGAAGTTTTCCTGCTTTAAAACAGTGAAACTTAAGATTCACAATATGCTTTACAAATATCTTCTTGGATCCTCACAACAGTTCTGGAAGATAGGTACTATTGTGAGCACCATTTTACAGACAAAAACTGAGGAAGACTGAGGTTAAGAGACTTGTCCCAGTGGCACACGGGTAGAAAAGGTCTGAGGCTGGATTTCATAATAAGCCTTTTCCCTCCCAGGTCCACCTCTGTATCCACTGCAATAACCACTTGTCTCTGGGAAAAGTCTGTGTGGATAGCCCCTATGTACAGGAGAGAGGAATATTTCAAAGGGAGAACTCCTATTGCCTCCAAAGAGCTAACCCTGTACTTGAAGAAGAGACAGATGTCTCAGTCTCCACAAAGAGATGTTATAGAGATGACTTTTGTTGCTACCAGAGGTCAGAAGAGGTGAGGCTCTATGATTATTTTCAACTCTAGAATATTTGTATTACAATAAGGGGTGTCTTGAAATTCTCAAGTAAAGCAATTTAAACTTTCTTTCATTTTAAAAAATAATATTTGTCAAAGATCACTTTTTTATAGCTGGAATATGAAGCATAGCTTAAGAAATTCTGGGGAATTAACCGGGTATGATTTTCAGTGGTAATAATTTCAGGCATTTAATTGAATAATTTTAGTTAGTAGATATCTTATGTACCTGACCTTCTCCTGGGAATGGGGTTCTGAATGATCAGAGGTGCTTTGATCTACCCCCTCCCACAATAAATGGACCCTTACAAATATAAATAAGTCTCTCAGAGCCTGACCCCCTGTAGTTACATTGTGAGGTTTTTTTGCTTCTCCAAGGGGACCATGGGATCAGGAAGATGATGACAGGACTTGAAATTGACTCTAATTTAAGTGAGGGAGGTTTGTGCAACATCACCAGCCTCACTTTCTCTTCCAGAGTCATCTGGGTCCAGCGATCAGATATAGATCAGGAAGACTAGAGGTGGCCCAGGATGCAGTGGGGGACCTTGGTCTTTCTAAGGTAAGGTCTCTCCTGACTTCTCACTTTGAGTGAGGCAAGTCCAATTCCAGTGGATTGTGAAATCAAGGAGAGTCACCTGATCAACCCTTGCAACACTTCACATATTCCAATAATGAGAAACATTCTTAGGGATTTTAGTTACTAAAAGCCCCTTACCAGAGACTGTAGCTTCTTCTATAGTAGAGAGAGTCCTCACTGGGTCACTCTTGTCACTGCTCTCACTGGTCCAGCCACCATCATACACGGCAGAAACTCGGAACCTGTACATAGTCTGAGGTGTCAGTCCATCAATATCACAGTGGGTCTCATTATTTCCTTTTCTATGTTCATGCCATTCTCCTTCCCCATCCTCAGCCTCAGTCTCCTCTCTGTACTCTATTCTATATTCCTTGATCTTGATTCCTGCTCCAACAGCACTTGGACCCTGCCAGCTCAAGGTCACAGACTGTGGTCCCATCACAACAGCTACTGGCTTTCCAGGAGGGCAGGTTGGGGGAAGTGTCCTCACAGCAAGGCTCACATCACTGCTCTCACTGAGCCCTAGCTCCCACACCTCAGCAATCCTGAACAAATACTCTGTGCTAGGCTCAAGGTCATTCACTTTGAATCCCTCTAGTTTTCCAGACACAGGGATGGTGGTCCAGTCCTCTTCCCCTACAACCTTGTACTCTACCTGATAGCCAGTGATCCTCTCCTCCTTCCCAGATGCTGGGGTCAGTGTGAGCTCTAAGGAGTCATGTGTGACCTGGCCAATCTGGGGAGGGGGAGGTTTGACTGGTAGCTCAAAGTTGGTGCTGACCAGCAGTCCCTTTTCATAGAGGTAAATGGAGACCCCCTTGTTCTCCTGATCTGGGACAGATGCCACAATGAATCGAGTCTTCTCTGTGGAATGATTGGTCTTGGCAAATGTTGAAAAGGCTTCTGCCAATTGTATTGCCTTTCTCCTTGTCTCTCTGTCCTTGACCCAGGAGGAATATTCCTTTTGCTCACAGTCAGGCCTGAATGATGCTGGATTCCATAGCCACTGTTTCCAATCTGCTAAGTAGGGCTCATCCTGCAAGGAGGTGAGTGCAAACACCAGGACAAATTTGTGGGCAGAGCCTAGAACCACAGTGTCCACCTCATTCTGGTCAGCCATGACTGGCACCCCCTTCAGAAGGGTGAGGTAGAAATTTACCACCTTCATCTCCTGGAGTTTCTGATCCAGGAACTCTGAGATCCTCCTAGTGCTGAATGGGGACTGGCTTTCCCTGGTTAAAATCCTGGTCAGCTCATCTTCCTCTGTGCTGCCTGCCCGGATCAGGGGTAAGACCTTGGCTATTTCCTTCTGGAAAAGCTGTTTGTATTGCCCGTTTAGCTCTTGGAATAGCCTGACCTTTTCCCTGATGGCAGAAAAGACTGAGAGCCCTGGTGCTTCCAACATGTCATTACACCTCTTATCACACTCAGATAACTTTTCCAGAGTGTTCTGGGCATCCCACACCAAGCTAATGCTGATCCCTCGAACCAGCCTGGCAGCCTTGGAGCTCAGCTTCTCCAAAGGGTACAGCCAGACTTGGAGGGGCACCCCACGGCCCCTAAGCAGCTTAGGAAGGGAGGCATAGATTTTTACTGCATCTTCATAAGTCACTGGATTGGTCTCAAGGACAAAATCCCCATAAAACTTACACCTGAATTCCTTGGTTGATTTTTTCTCACTGCCCTCCTTTTTTATCTCTCTCCTTACTTTTCCTGATACTTGGAGAATCTTCTTCACTTCAGCCTTCAACAGTCCTTCTATATCCTTGACATTTTCATTGGTGGAAACTTTCTGATCAAACACAAAGAAAGCCTGGGCCCCATAGAGCACTGCAGTGACCACGTGGGTGGCTGTTCCATTATCAAACACGTCATGGTAAGAGATATTCTGATATCCCAGGTGGTTCATCGTGAGGTGGAAAAACTGTGTAGTCACACTGTACTTGAGAGTGACCCTAGCTTGCTTCTGGGATGTCTTGGTGTCATTTAAATACTTGGCAGAGCCTCCTATTGCCACCATCCCCCCCAGGACACTTGCTTTCAGCTCTGCAGTGATATTCATGGCATTCATCTTCTCATCAATAGAGTCAGAGGTGATGATGTCAAAATCAGTCTTGTACTGCTCTTCTGTGGTCACATTTCTCTCAAGGGTCTCCCTGTCCCACAAAGTGATGCCTAGAATGGGACAGAGACATTAGGAATTAAATGCCAGATTGCAGAGGCACCACAGCCTGTCATTTTAGGGTGTCCTTTCCAGCAGGGACAGCTGGGCCTGGGAGGCAGTTTGTGGAAGGAGGTTAGGCAGGACAAGACACACAGATACCGGAGGTGGAGAGGATCCTACAACTGAACTGGAAAGAGCTTCTCTAGGCCTCTGCCACTCCCTTGCTCCACTGAGTCTTCTCTGATGGATAGGGGGAACCCTTACAAAGCCTCTCCCTACTCTGAACCCCTGAATATAGATCCTTATTCTTCCCATCCCACAGCCCTAGTACACACCACCCTCCTCTGAGCTCCTCTGTTCCTTCTACAGGTAGATAAACATCTTTTCTCAGCCTGGGAACTTGTAGTACCAGTACAATACTTACAGCACTGACCATGATGATAAATGGTCCCATATAGTGCACGATTGCCAAATATAAGAAACTCTCCATATAGACAACAGAACCAAAGCACTTATTTAGACACCAGAAAGCTGAACCTATCAAGGCAACATAAAGGTCAATGTACCACAATGTAGCCGAGAGTCTTCCCACAAACCAATACAAGATCAATATTTACTCACAAACCTCTCTATCCCCTTGGCTGAGCTCCTCTCTCTCACACCCTCTCTCTAGCTCTGACTCTCAGCTTTCTGTGGCTCTGCTCCACCCTTCAGCAAACTCCTCCCATCAAAGGCTGCATGTGCCTATTAGGGGGCAGGGTTTACTTTAAAAGCAGGGAAGGTCTTCAAGTTCTCCCTAAGCTTATTGAGGGGCAGGAAAGATCTTCAAATTCCTATTCTCAATGCAATACTATATTCTAAAAAAATTTCCCGGGTAATATTGGTTTTACAAGGTTTACAAAGCACTTTCCTCCCAACAATTCTATAGTGCTATAATTGTTAGCCCCACTTTGCAGACAAATAATCGATTCAGAGAGGGGTTGGTTAACTTTTTGGAGGAGACATGGCTAGTCAGTGTCTAAGCAAAGTTCTGCTCTTCTGACTCCAAGAGTAGCCTGCCCACTGCCTGCCATAGATAGAGAACAGGAGGTGACCCAGAGTGAGGTCAGTGCCTGGGGGGTGGAGGAGGAATGGCGCATGTATATAGCAGGTTTGGCAGTGTTAGTGAGGATATGACCTCTGGAGCATTCTCTGAGACAGAAAAGGAGTAGGTATGCTCTGACAAAGCTCAGCTCCTTCTGGGTTGTCTTGGCCAGGCCCTTTGTCTTCAGACATTTTATGCTTCTAGCTATTAATAACACTACTCCCTAGCATCAACATAGCACTTTAATATTTTCAGAGTATTGGGAAGTGGCTGAGCAAGCTGTAGTATATGATTGTGAGGGAAAACTAATGTGATATGAGAAACGAGGAGCTGGATGCTTTCAGAAAAAACTGGAAAGACTTACATGAGCTGATGCAAAGTGAAGTGAACAGAACCAGGAGAACATTGTACACAGTAACAGCAATACTGTAAGATGATTACCCTGTGAATGACTTGGCTATTCTCTGCCGTGCAATGGTCTAAGACAATTCTGAAGGCCCTTTGGAGAAAAATGCTATCTACTTCTATAGAAATAACTGACAATGTGTGATAGTAATGGCAATTAAAGATTCCCCTGTATTGGCTTGGTTTTCAAATTGATTGTGTTAAAACCCAGAGTTTGTTAATCCCACCTGTGGGATGGGCTTGTTGATGTGAAAAGAAAGTCCTGAGCTGGGAGGAGCTGGTGAGGTAGATTTGGAGAGACACTAAAGAGAGGCGGAAGATTTTTTTTTGGTAGCAGCACCTCGTGGAGAGAGAGAGACTAAGAGAATTGCTGGTGGCCGCTTTGAATTGCCCTGGACTTTTGAGACCTGCCCCCCTGAGCTGCCAAGGACTGAGGAGACATGGCTGTTTTGCTGGTACTTTGTCTGTCTGTTTTGATGTTATTTTGCCAGATTTGTCCACTGGTGAAAGACTGTCCTTTTGTTGAAGAAGTCCTGGAACCTGGCTGTTCGCTAAGAAGGCCTGCGACTGTCCTGCAGACAGAGAGTGAATACTGTCCACTGGTGAGGGACAGTACTGTTGTTGCAGGGGTCTGGAGACTGTCCTGCAGACAGAGTGAATACTGTCCACTGGTGAGGGACAGTACTGTTGTTCCAGGGGTCTGGGAGCCTTTCTGTTGGTTCAGAAGCCCTGAAGAAGGA
>NW_027185612.1:893162-984039 GCF_028583685.1 Petaurus breviceps papuanus | reverse complement strand
TAGGATGAGAATGTAGCCAGAAAACACCTGGAGAAAGCCATGCTTACCCCAAAGAAATGAATGTATACTAGTGAGGAAGGGGTTTAGAACAGGTTTTGGGGATAGAAAAGGCAAATGGAGAACTTTTTTGGGAAACTGAGGCCTGCCTTTCAACTACAACACTCAGGAAACCGCCTTTCTATCTAAGGGTGAGGCTAACTTCCCATTTTGGGGTCATGGTTTTGTCTGTGGGTCCCTGTTTCCTTACTAGTGACCCAAACCTCAGTCCTTCCTTTAGATTTGCTGATCCTGGGCTGACTTCATCTTCTCTCACCCTCAGAAACATCTCACTCTCAAGAACAACCCTCACTCACAAATTTGGCAAAGTGTGAAAGGGCAATGATTCTTCTGAGAAAGGCTTGTCCTCTAGGAGCCAACCCTGGGGCTCTTGGAGCGAGGGGGGACTCAGGCATAACACATATACTTCACCTGGACTCAACAGGAACCAAAGATAAGGTTTTAAGCAGCAGAGAAACAAAGCAGACTGCCTGAGAGGGGCAGGTCGGGCCCCTGGGACAGAGCAGGGAGCCCAGCCCGCCCATCCCCCAGAGGTGTCACCACATTCTCACCTGCCTGATCCGGGCACTGTGGCTTCACCACGATGCACAGCCTTCTCCCTCCCTCCTCACAGAGCTGAACTTTGGAGTCAGTGCTGGTGTGACTTGTGCCTGGACTCTGGCTGTGTGTGAGCAGCAGAAGGCAGGTTGAAAAGGAAAGAACTGCTGGAAAATGAAAGTAATCTGACCTTGGTACTGCTCACTTCCTGAAAATGGGGAGATTAAGAGAAAGAGATATCCAAGGCCACCTGACTGGTCACATGACTGGGTCCCTAAACTGAGGAACCAGGACTTCCTCTTTCTCTCACCCTTAAGCTGCACTGTCCTTTTAAGGCCTTTTTTTTTGAGCAATTGGGGTTAAGTAACTTGCTCAAGGTTACTCAGCCAGTTAGCCAGGGTGCTCTTACTCACTGAGCCACCTGGCTGCTCCAAGGCCCTTTTCACAGGGAGCAGTTTTGTGATGAAAGAGAAAGTAAAGGAATGTCTGTGTAAAAGAGAAGACTTAACTGCTGAGGGATGTCAGATATTAGCCTGTTAACAGATGAAACTTCAGATGCCTAAAAGGAATAGGAAAAGACCTGTTTTTTAATAAAATGAAAGCCTTGTAGGATGTATGTGTAAAGGAACTGCTTTCACATGGGATTTGAGCAGGTTTGGGTAGAAAGTTAACTGTGGCTTCAGTATAAAACACTCTAAATCCTCACTAGATCCTGTCTTCCCAGCAGCTCGCTTCTACTTGGTGGCTGAAATTCTTGGAAAAGGTGACCCCAATCAGTGCCTCCCCTTCCTTTTTTCCTACTCCAGTCCTTGCTGGCCTATCTTCTGGGCCTCCAGCACCTGCCTGGCTGTGCATGCTGACCAGGATCAAGACCCCAGCACTTACAGCAATTTCCAGGAGACCTTGCCAGTGCTGCCCACCATGAAGTCTGCTGCCGAGCCCACAACAAAGCCTACCAGGACCCAGGCTCCAGCACCAGAAAGGTGGGAAGTAAACACGGTTCCTGTGTCAGGAGCCAAAATGCCACATGATTTTGGACAGCTGGTAATGTAGGTGATGGCTGCTCTTCAGAAAATGCCCCAACTCCAAACTGTACTGCTGTTACCAGCTCAGGTAACTGTGTAGTGGGCCCTACTGCCTGTCTTCTTCAATGCTGTGCCTTTGCCTGAAGTCTCAAACATCCCAGCTGCCACCGGAATTGTCACATCAGATACACCAAACACTGCTGTCATTCCCACCCCTTCTACAGAAAATCTGCTTTCGATGCAGCTAGTTTCATTGGAGGAATTGTTCTCATGCTCCATGTGCAGGCTCTAGATTTCTTTCTCTTGAAATTTTGCAAGTCCAAAGAACAAAACTAGCATAGTCTGTAAGACACAACCTTGCAACATGGACTAGTAGTGTATTTGTGTAGTTTGTGGAAACCCAAAGATCACCTTGTGAGATCTCTGACTTGGAAGACAGTGTTTCAAAAATCTTTAAATCTCCAAAGAATGCATGTAGAGTATTTTGGAACATCTTCCTTGAAGAAAAAGCAGATCAATCCCTTGTACTCAACAGGAATACTTAAACTATTCTGCATGAATCCTTGGGCCTTTTATTTTAAGTGGCTGCTGCTGGGGGATTTTTCCCCTCTCTCCATCAGACAAATGAGGAAATTAAGCCCAACGGTGGTTAAATGACTTGCCCAAAGTCAGGAAGGCCAAAAGGAAGAGACCTAGGATTTGATTCTAGATCTTTCACTTTCAATTCTCATATTGTTCTGCTGCAGGCCCAGCTGGAGCTCATGTTGAGGAGGACAAAGAGGAAGGTGGAAGGTGTGGACATGATGGCCCAGAAGGAAGAATTCAAGGGACAAGGGATGTTTAGGCTGGAGGGGAGAAGGCTTAGGAAAGGCATGATCTCTGTCCTCAGATACATGGAGGGATATCATACCAAAAGAGGGATTCAATGCCTTCATGTTGCCAGAGAGCAAAGCTGGTACCAACAGGTGTCAGTTACAAGGAGAAAGATTTCAGATCAAGTAAAAAGAAAGAATGTCCCAATAATTGGAGCTGCCCTCCACCATGGTATGGACCAGGAGAGCATGAGCTCACCATCAATGGAAGTGGCCACAGTTCTTAGAGCTGTTATAAAGGGGATCCATTCTTCAGGTAAAATGTTGGACTTAAAAGTTGCTTCTACCTCCTATGATTGCCTGAAGGCCTCAACTTAAAAAGTGACTAATATATACTATAATATTAGAATTTTCTGCCTTCCTGTTAAGAGGAAGCCTGAATACACATTTTCACTGGGGAGCATTACTGCTTTAAAATTTGCAAAGTGCTTTACAAATATTATCTCCTTAGATCCTCACAGCAGTTCTGGAAGGTAGGCATTATTATTATTATCTCAATTTTACAGATGAAAGAACTGAAGCAGGCAGAGGTTGAGAGACTTGCCCAAGGTCACACAGCTAAGAAAGGTCTGAAGCTGCATTTGAACTTATCTATTCATCTCCAGGTTCAGCTCTCTACCCAATGTGAAACTGAGCTGTTTCTAGGAAAATTTTGTCTGGGAGTCTTGAGTCCTGGGACCTGCAGAGAATTTTCCAAAAGGAGTATTCCTCTTGCCTCAACAGAGCTGTCCCTACACATGGAGAACAGAAAGATGTCTCAGGCTCCCCAAGAAACCTTCCCTTCTTCACTGTGTTTTCCCCAAAGACTCCCCTCCTTAGGAGTCAATGCTGTACCAGTCTAAAAGCCCATTCCAGTCTAAACTTTTTATAACACGATGGAGAATCCAGGTCACCTCTGCAGTAAAATCCTTACATATTTCTTCACTTTCTAGTTGATAATGCTAAATATCTTGGGAGCCTACTTCATAGACCCTGAAACTTAGATTACACTTGACTGAAATAGTTCAAACCTATTTATGAAACTGTATCACTAAGGCCCTGACTCTGGTCAGGGTATTTTCCCCATCCCATGGAACCAGACCTTTTAAGACCTCATCAAAGTATGGTCAGTATCCATTTCTGAAAACTGCAAATTAGAATGGAAGGTTTTACCTTGAAGTCCACCCATTAATCACCCAGATGGAATCTGAAGGTCCCTCTAAGCCTTCAGAGCAGATGTGGGCATTGACCAGGAATGAGGGTGCCTTGGCAGCAGTCATCCAGCATGTCCAGTTGGAATAGCCCACCCAGAGTGGGCATCTTCACCTTTTTCTGAGATGCAGACATTCTGGGCTCTTCCCTTTCCCTCTGATGGGAATTCTTCAGCTGAGAAATAAAGAATTCCCTGATACCATTTCCCCCATACCCCAAAGGTGAACATTCTCTTAAAAGACTTTCTTAGTGATCCTTCTGATCTGATTCTGTAACCCTGAATCAAGCAGCCCATTCAGAAGCCACCCAGGTCAAAAATGCTACCAGTGTAAGGATTACCCCAGACTAAGACTACATCTTTGTTTTACAAATTGGGCCTTTACCCAAATCATGGGCTTGCTATACATCTAAATCCCCTCTAGGATATGGGATGAGGTCAGGACACCCCACACTTGGACGGTGCTGTCAAACCAACTCATATGAATAATATAACTCCCACCACTCTCATGTCCCCACTACATATGATTGTGGGTATTGACATGATTGTCACTTACACTCCTGCCAAAGGGGCTGCTCAGAGAGATGACCAGGTCAAATACAATATGAACTCCCAAGTGGCCCATAATCACTCTGAGTCTTCTCAGGGCTGAAAACTCTTAGATTAGTATTTTCTGATATGCCAGGGAGGGAATGGGGCAGCTGAAATTGGGAGGGGATGGGTAACCACCACCCACATCCCCATAGTCAGAGGAGGGAAACCTCATCAGGAGTGGACAGCCTTCAGTTCAGGGAATTTGAGTAATATATACATTTGTTGGATGTCATTTGCATTCACAGGAATGGTTCTGTCAAGCTTGGTCTCCCAGGGACTGGGTTCAGGTCTGTCCTGCTGATCCTTAAGGACAGGCCTTATTTTCTCAGCTTTTCGCTCCTGGTCAGTGCTTGTTTCTGCAGAAAAATGTTCAGGAGTGTGTGAGATAAAGACTTCAAAGACCCTTACCCAAATAAAACTCAGAGGTTTCTCCAGGTAGAAACAGAAGCTGTTTATTTCTAAACAAGTCCCATGGGTGTTGGGCGTCACTTGGGCAAAGTAAAAGATCAAGCAAGCAGTTATATATCCTTGTACAAACAATTCTAGTACGAACCAAAAAAAATCCAAATCCCCTCCCCAGTAACCAGACCTTCATTCCCATTAGTGGGAACGTGTATCCTTACAATCCTTTTACCCCATACAAAATTTTTCATCAGAAGTAAGGTCATTACAGATAATATGTTGCTTTTCTTATTTACCAAAAAGTAGGTAATTTACAGAAACACATGGCAGACATATTATTTGTTGCAAAAAGGAGGCAATTTATAGATCACTTGTTGCTTTACTTGTTTATGAAAAGTAGACACCTGGCAGATACATTATAGAAAAATAAAGTTTGGGCCTATCAAGACTAAAGCCCAGCTTTATGTTTGGTGACTGTCTACTTTATGAGAATATTTTCACTTGTCCCATTCAAGGAGATTGTAGACTTCATGGGTCACATATAAGGCTGAAATCTCTCCTCTCTTATGCAGAATCCAGTAGGGTCCTGTGTCGCCTGCAGGGTCTCAGTGGTCACTCACTGAGTAGTCAAACTGTCCTTTCTGAAACTGTCTGTTCCCTGCTCAAATTACATCTGCCATGAAATTCCCAGAAACCTGGAAGATGATATCTACACAAAAAAATGCTTTCTATTTCCTTATTATTTAACCAAACGTTTAAGCTTTATGGATAAGGAAATGTAAAGAGAAAGACACAGACAGGAAGATAGAGTAAGCTCATAGAATTAGAGGGACCTTGGAGGTCATATGGTACAACTTTATTTAACCGTTAAGGAAACTGAGACCTGTGTAGGACAGTAAAGACCCTCGCCCAAATTAAACTCAAAGACTTCTTAAGGTAGAAAGCAGAAAGGAGTTTCTTATGATCTGGAGAGAAAAGGCATCCCCAATCTGACAGAGGGCCAGAAGGAAGAAGCACCCTACAGAAGGCAAAAGCATGATTACAAAAGCCCTAACGTGGGAATTCCATACCCTCTTAACTGTTCCAGCTTACCATGGGTTGGTAAGGCAAGCTCACAATCTTCTTATTAATAACAACCAATCCACATAAAGCAATCCCAATCCATTACCATAATTATTACTAATGAGGTTCTAATTTTGTTAGATAACATACATACTACATGAGGTCCACTAAGCAATCACAGTAACAACCCCAGAATACCTAACCTCCTTCAGTCCAACCTAGATGTGTCCCTATCTGGGCCTGCGTGTCCCAAGGCTGCTGTCTGCTTTCTGATTGGTTAAATCCACCTGCTGCTGCCAGCTCCTTTTCTACGTTATTTCACTTTTGGATTATCTAGGAGTTCTCTGGGAACTGGGAACCTGACTTCTTTCCAAGGCTAATGCCTCAACTCTTCCCAAGGCTACTGTCTGGTACTTTTTATTAACAGTCTTTTTTCAGCAATTCTTGCATTTCTTTAGAAACTTAACCCTTTGCTACCTCTCACACTCCTTTCCCCAGACTAAAAATGCCTCTAAATTGGTCTCAATAGTTAATCCAATCAATTGTATTAATACCCAGTAGCTCTTACATTACCTTGAAATATACAGTGACCCCATATATATGGGAAAACGATACTGAACTTGGATATTATTTTCAGCTCGTCCTTCCCCTCTTCCTACTAAAACTTTTTACCCTTTCTCTCATTCTGTTAACAAAACTGTCCTTTTAAGTCCATTTTCACATGGAGCAGTTTTATGATGAAAAGGAAAGTAAAGGAATTTTTGTGTAAAAAAAGAAGACAACTGTTAAGGGATTTAAGATATTGCTACTGTTAATAGATGAAATTTTGGATGCCCAAAGGAATAGGAAAAGAATTTTGTCTTATTTTTTAAAAAGACAAACCCTTATAGAATGTATGTGTAAAGGAACTGCTTTCAAATGAGAGTTGAGCAGATTCAGGATGAAAGTTAACTGTGGTATCAATATAAAGTACTCCAAACTGAACTCCATCCTGTCATTCCAACTAACTCTCTTCTACTTGGTGACTGAAATTCTTAAAGAAGTTGGCTCTAGGACAGTTAGGTTGCACAATGAATAGAGCACTGGCCCTAGAGTCTGGAGGACCTGGGTTTAAATCCAGCCTCAGATACTTGACACACTTACTAGATATGTGACCTTGGGCAAGTCACTTAACCCCAATAGCCTTGCCTTCTCCCCTCCAAAAAAAAAAAGTTGGCTCCAATTAGTTCCTCCTCTTGCTTTTTCCCTATTGCATTCTTTTTATAATTATATAAATTGTATTTTTTGATCTTGAACTCAAGCACCCCAAAAAAGAGCACTTCAATATGCTCAGCAGAACACACATAAAAAAGTCTTTTTTCTGAAATTGTGAATGTTATTTTTATACTGCTATTTTTAGAATACAGACAGTTTTCAATTTCTGTAAACTTGCTTTGACTTTATTTCAGGAATTCTGAAAAAAATCTGCATTCCAATTTTAAAATCCTCTGGGATTTCATAATGTGAAAATGTTAGGAGAAGCTGTTAGCACAGTTGTTGAAACAGCAAAGAAATTCTCAGAGTTACTGCAAAAAAATCATAGATGAAAGTCCCTACTTATGGGACTGGTATTTTTGATCCAAGAATGCCATGTCAAACTTCCATCTCAGTGGAGGGAAAAACTATGCTGAGGCATAAAGCTTTGAAAAATCGAGTTACTCTTCTGCTTGGAGGGAATGCATCTGGGATTTCAAATGAAAACCTGTTCTTGTACACCACTCAGGAAAACAGAGCATGGAAAAGAATCAGTGCATTATTTCCCTAATTACTTGCTGTGAGGTTACAATGTCTCTTTCAAACTGTCCTTTCCTTCAGTTCATATTTTCTGACTCCCAAACATATGTTCTCCTAGCTTAAAGGGAACAAACAGCACATATTAACCTAATTCTGTTTGTCTCTTTTTAGATCAAAGTCTGTAGTTTGACAATGGGTAGGGGATGAGTTCAATCATGTTAAAAAAAAGTCTCACACAGAAGTCTGTGGAATAGTCAAAGCAAGAACTGTCTGTATATAATAACTTCTACACATTGCTTTCAAAAGTGCCTTCCTACTCTGTGCTTCCTTCTGAACTTCATTTTTCTCCCTTCAGCCTGCTCCCCAATTAAAAAAGAAAATTGTGACAAAGACAGCCAAATGACAGAAATCTTCTCAGTGATTGTCCAACTATGTACATATATTTTTTGTTCATTCATTTTTAAATTTTGAGTTCCAAATTCCCTCTCCCTCCAGTCTCTCCCCAACTCTTTAAGAAGGCAAACAATATGATACTCATTATACTACAATCTATACCTCTTTCTGCACCTTGTATTCATCATGTCTCTGTTATCAGAAGGACCTCAGTTCAAATCCGGCATCAGACACTTAACATTTACTAGCCTTGTGACCTTGGGCAAGTCACTTAACCCCAATTGCCCTGGCCTCACCCCTTCAAATAAAAAGAGTAAGAATAAAATCCAAGGATTTTGAAAAAAGCTATTTTATTTTCAAAACACTTCTTCAGAAGAAAATTTTGGATGAACAATTTCCCCAGTTAGTAAAGGTCATTGTTGAATTGCATGATACATGTGAATCATCTGAAAAATATGCAGCTATCATAGATCTATTAGTTGCAGAATACAATGAAAGTTTCCCTGACTTTGAGAATCTTGACATCACACTCAAAGTAGCATTTCAGCCTCACATCGTTGATCTCACCAAGGCACCTAAAGAACTTCAGATGGAATTAATTGAGCTCTCAGAAGATGACATTTTAAAGTTATTGTTTGATGCTAAGAAAGATCCAATTGAAATATGGAAAAATGCAGTATAATACCCACGCCTTTGGAAACATGCCCAAAAAACCCTTTCTTACTTTTCAATCACTTATTGCTGTGAATCCACATTCTCCTACATAACCCAAATCAAGACACCTGTAAAGTCACAAATGACTGATACCCATCTTAGAGGGTTAACTGAAACTATGGATCTCCACACTCCAACCAAATATTCAAATAATTTCCAACAAAAAGCAGATGCAACAAAATCATTAACAGGTTAGTTAACTTTAAAATTAATGAAGTTTTACTTTTTTTACATTGTTAAGTATACAGTTGTTAGATTTTTACAAAACAATGTACATTTTTATATATCTAACTGAGGTTTCTTGAATATGGCCTTATTTGATTACAGCTAAATATTAGTATGTCCTTCTAACATGAAAAGGTTCCCCAGCTCTGACCTAACCTATTCCACTGATCCACTTCTCTATTTCTTAGCCAGAATGAAATAGTTTGATGGTTGCTGCTTTATAATATAGCTTTACAGGGAAGCCACCTTCCTTTACATTATTTTTTTCATTAACTTTTTTTATATTCCTGACCTTTTATTTGCCCAAATAAATTTTGTTCTGATTTTTTCTAGCTCTATAAAATAAATTTTGGTAGCTTGATTGATATGGTACAAAATAAGTAAATTAATTTAGGGAGAATTGTGACTTTTATTATATTAGCTCAACCTACCCCTGAACAACCAATGTTTTTCTGATTATGTAGGCATCTTTATTTATGTTTATTTTAATTACGCTCATATAGTGCCTATATTTCTCTTGTCAGATACACTCTGACATGTTTTTATATTGTCTATAGTTACTTTACATGGAATTTTTCTTTCTATCTCTTGCTGCTGGGATTTGTTAATAATATATAGAAATGCTGGTGATTTATTTGGGTTTATTTTGTATTCTGCAACTTTTCTAAAGTTGTTTATTATTTCAAGTAGTTTTTTCCTCAGTTATCTAGGATTCTCTGAGTATATCATCTACAAAGAATGATAGCTTTATTTCTTCATTGCCTATTCTAATTCTTTCAATTTCTTTTTCTTAATATAAAAGCTAACATTTCTAGTACAATATTGAATATCAGAGGTGATAATGGACATCTTTGTTTCAACCCTGATCTTATTGACAAAGCTTCTAGCTTATCCTCTTTATATATGATTCTTGCTGATGGTTTTAGATAGAAAATACTTATCATTTTAAGGAAAACTCCATTTATTCTTAAGCTCTCTGATCTTTTTATTTATTTTTTTTGTTTGTTTTTGAAGGGCAATTGGGGTTAAGTGACTTGCCCAAGGTCACACAGCTAGTTTTTGTGTTAAGTGTCTGAGGCCGGATTTGAACTCAGGTCCTCCTGACTCCAGGGCCAGTGATCTATTCACTTCACCACCTAGCTGCCCCCACTCTCTGATGTTTTTAATGAGATTGGGAGCTCTATTTTGTAGAAATCTTTTGCTGCATCTATTGAGATAATTATGTGATTTCTGTTAGTTTTCTAATTGATATGGTCAATTATGCTGATAGTTTTCCTAATATTGAACCTAACACTGAACGCTACATTCCTGGTATAAATTTCACCTGGTCATAGTGTATTATCCTCATAATAAATTGTTCTAATCTCTTTGCTAATATTTTATTTAAAGTTTTTGTACCTATAAATATTAAGGAAATTGGTCTATAATTTTCTTTCTCTGTTTTGGCTCTTCCTGGTTTTGGTATCAGTACCATATTTGTATCATGCAAAATATTTGGTAGGAATCATTTTCTCATCTATTTTCCCAAATAATTTATATATTATTAGAATGAATTGTTCTTTAAATGTTTGGTAGAATTCACTTGTAAATCCATTTCTCCCTGGAAATTTTTTCTTAGGGAGTGAATTGATATCTTATTGATATCAATTTCTTTTTGTGAAATGGGGTTATTTAAGTATTTTATTTCCTCTTCTGTTAATCTGGGCCATTTACATTTCTGTAAATATTCATGCATTTCACATAGATTTTCAAGTTTATTGACATACAGTTGGGTAAAATAGCTCCTAATTATTGTTTTAATCTTCTCTTCATTGGTAGTGAATTCTCCTTTTTTATTTTTGATAGTGGTAATTTGGTTTTCTTCTTTCTTTCTTAAAATTAAATCAACCAGAGGCTTATGTATTTTATTGTTTTCCCCCATAACACCTGTTCTTAGTTTTATTTATTAGTTTAATATTTTTCTTAATTTAAATTTTATTAATCTCTCCTTTAGTTTTCAAATTTTCTAATTTGGTATTTAATTGGGGATTTTTAATTTGTGCTTTTTCTAGCTTTTTTAGTAGCATGCCTAATTTGTTAATCTCCTCTTTCTCTATTTTGTTTATGTAAACCTTTAGGAACATATAATTTTCCCTAAGAATTGCTTTGGCTGCATCTCATAAGTTTTGGCATATAGTCTCATTATTGTCATTCTCTTTGATTAAGTTATTGATTGTTTCTATGATTTGTTTTTTAACCCTTTATTTTTTATTGTTAATTTTCAGTTTTTCAACATTCACTTGTAATAGTAATGGTAATTTGTAGATCTTCCTTATCCCTTAATAGGCTGAATGTAATCACATGGAGCCTATGGTGGAAGGAATTTGCTGAATAGTTGGAGCAGGAAGAGTAGAGCAGAGCTGAGAGGAAGCTGAAAGATCAGTTAGGATGGAGGGAAGAGAGAGGACACAGGCAACGGGATAGCTAGGCTTGTGAATATATGTTTGTGGGAAGGTTTTGGGATAGCGTTGCTCTCTGCAGTGTAATTGTGTATAGATTTATTGCTATGATGAATTTGGTTTTCTGGTGTTGGGATTTGACTTTCTGGTAACAGTCATATTGTGAAAGACTAAATATATTTCCTCTGTCCTGTCCTACCCTCCATTTATTCTATTTTCTCTTTTGACCTGTCTCTCTACAAAAGTGTTTGCTTCCGATTACCCCTTCCCCCAATCCACCATCCCTTCTATTATCTCCCCTCTTTTTTCCCTTCCCCCCTGCTTTCCTGCATGACAAGATAGATTTCCAAATCCAGTTGTGTGCGTATGTTTTTCCATCCTTAAGCCAAAGCCAATGAGAGTAAGGTTCACTTATTTCCTCTTGCCTTCCCCCTCTTCCCCTCCTTTGTAAAAACTCTTTCTTGCCTCTTTTATGTGAGATGATTTACTATATTCTGCCTCTCCCTTTCTCTTTCTCCCAGTACATTCCTTTCAACACTTAATTTTATTTATTAGATATCAGTTCAAATTCAGCTCACCCTGTGCCCTCTGTATATATTCTGTCTAATTACCCTAATACTGAGAAAGATCCCATGAGTTACAAATATCATCGTTCCATGTAGGAATATAAACAGATCAACTTTAATAAATCCCTCATGGTTTCTCCTTCCTGTTTATTTTTTCAAGCTTCTCTTGATTCTTGTATTTAAAAGTCTAATTTTCAGATGCAAGGCAGTGTGCAGAGGCCCAGGGGACAAGGCACACAGAGGTCTTGACGAGGCCTGGTCAACATGGCCACAAGTTGATCCACCAACTGCAAAGAACCATTCCCAGGCCTATTACTACAGGGCTGGGATCATAAGGGGCAGGGTAAGATAGGAATGCACGGCCTGGGGCAGGGGCAGCAAAATCTCCTGGGACTACCAAACCACAGCCTGGAAATTTAAAAATCCCCTACCTGAACTTCCAGGGACCAGGATGGCAGAGAGAACTCAGACTGCTCCAATCCACCCTCTCTGACCCTGAAAACACAGTAATTATTGCCCCCTGAGTGAAATTTTAAACAGTAAAAGCTTGGGAAACCTGGAGAAAGGATGGGGCTAAGGCCCTGCCTGAAAATGGGTAAAAAAAAAAAGTATACAAAGACCCTAGAATCCTATTATTATGAGAGGGAGGAACCAAACTCAGGAGACAGCATTGACTCCACACCGAAGCTGAAGCCTCAACAGGGAATATGAACTGGTCTCATGCACAGAAAGCATTCTTTGATGAGCTCAAGAAGGACTTTGAAAACCAAATTAGAAAGGTAGAAGATAACATGAATAATTCTTCTAAAATCAAAATGTGAAATTAGAAAAACATTTCAATGAAGAAAATAACTCCTTAAAAAGAAAAATGTGTGAACTAAAAATAAAAGCTGAGCATATGAAAAGGAGCTTCAAAAACTAACTGAGGAAAATAATTTGCTAAAAATTAGAATCAACCAAATTGAAACTAATGACTCTATAAGGCACCAAGAATCAGTCAAACAAAACAGAAGAATGAAAAATTAGAAAAAGAGGTAAAATATCTCAATAGAAAAATAACTGACTTGGAAAACAGATACAGGAGAGATAATATGAGAATTATTGGTCTACAAGAAAATCATGATGAAAAAATGAGCCTGGACAACATCTTCCAAGAACTCATCAAAGAAAACTGCCCTGAGGTCCTAGAACTAGAGGGTAAAATAGAAATCTAGAGAATCTACAGGATACCTCCTGAAAGACATCCCAAATTGAAAAGTCTATGAAATGTGGTAGCCAAATTCCAGAACTACCAGGTAAAGGAGAAAATACTACAAGCAGCCAGAAAGAAACAATTAAAATATCGCAGAACCACAGTAAGGATTGCACAGGATCTGGTAGCTTATACACTGAAAGATCGGAGGAAGTGGAATATGATTTTTCACAAGGCAAAAGAACTTGGGTTACAACCAAGGATCACATACCTAGTGAAACTGAGCATAATCTTCCAGGCAAGGAGATGGCCATTCAGTGATAAAATGGACTCCCAGACCTTCCTGATGAAAAAGTCAGAGCTCAATGGAAAATTCATCCTCCAACCACAAGACTCACAAGAGACATAAAAAGGTAAATAGGAAACACACACACACACACACACACACATACACACACATATAACCTGTTACTTTATAAGAGCAAACTGTTTACATTCCTATATGGTAAGCTAATACCTGTTAATATCATGAATTTTATACCTATGGTGACATCTAAAAGGGATATAGATAAATAGAGGCTGTGTGTATAAATTACACAAAATGATGATAAAAAAAAACCTTATTAAGGGTTGCAAAGGGACTGCAATGCAAAGAGGAAAGAATGAAGCAGATAAGGGTAAATTATGCAACACAAAGAGGCATAAAAACATTATAGTAGAGGGAAAGAAGGGAGGGAGATGAGCATTATATGACCTTTTCTCTCACTGATTCTGGGGCAAGGAAGGAATAACATAATCAGTTAAGTAAAGAATTCTAGGAAGAAGAGGCATAAAACATATCATAATAGAGAGAAAGAGGGGAGAGAGAGGAGTATTGCATGAGATCTATTCCCATCAATCTTGGTTCAAGGAAGAAATAACATACTACATTATTTATAAAAATCTGTCATACCCTATAGGCAGTAGGAGGGGTAGGGGGGATGAGGAGGGGGTGGCTAGAAGGGAGGGAAGAAGTAGAAAGGGGTAAGGGCAGGAAAAGGGAGGGGGGCTGATAAGAAGGGAATACTGAGGGAGGTGGCAGTTAAAATGAAAACTTTTAAGGAGGGGAATGGAGAAGGGGGGAAAATAAAAGCATGAAGAGGGGAGGGAACAGGATGGAGGGAAAGATACAGATAGTAATAATAATTGTGAATGTGAATGGGATGAACTTTCCCATAAAAGGAGGTAGATAGCAGAATGGATTACAAAACATAATCCTACAATATGCTGTTTACAAGAAACACATCTGAAATAGGGGGATATACACAGGGTAAAGGTAAAAGGCTGGAGTAGAATATATCATACCTCAGCTAAAGTAAAAAAGCAGGAGTAGTAATCCTTATTTCAGACAAAGTAAAAGCAAAAATAGATCTAATGAAAAGAGATAAGGAAGGAAACTATATCCTGCCAAAAGGCATCATCAAAAATGAAGCAATATCATTACTAAACGTTTATGGACCAAGCAGAACAGCATCCAAATTCCTAAAGGAGAAGTTACGGATGTTAGAGGAAGTAATAGATAGCAAAACTAAAATAGTGGGGGACTTCAATCTCCCTCTCTCTGAGCTTGATAAATCTAATCTCAAAATAAATAAGAAAGAAGTTAAGGAGATAAATAGAATCTTTAAAAAAAGATAGATAAGGTAGACCTCTAGAGAAAATTGAATGAGGATAAAAAGGAATATACCTTCTTCTGATTGGTACATGGCACATATACAAAAATGGACAATGTACTAGGGCATAAAATCTCACAATTCAGTGCAAAAAGGAAGAAATATTAAATGCATCCTCCTCAGATAAATAAAAATTATATGTAGTAAAGAGCAATGGAAATATAGATTAAAACTAATAAATTTAATTTAAAAAACAAGTGGGTCAAACAAGAAATTATAGAAACAGTAAGCAACTTCATTCAAGAGAATGACAATAATGAGACAATATACCAAAACTTGAGGGATACAGCAAAAGCAGTTCTTATAGGAAGTTTTATATCTCTGAAGGCATACATAAATTATATAGAGGAAACGGAGGTCAATAAATTGGGCATGCAACTGAAAAAGCTAGAAAAAGGACAAATTGAAGATCCCCAATTAAATACTAAATTAAAAAAATAAAAACCAAATGAGAGATTAGTAAAATTGAATTTAAGAAAACTATTGAATTAATAAGTAAAACTAAGAGCTGGTAGTAGGGGAAAACCAATAAAATTGATAGACCTTTAGTCAATATGACAAAAAAAAAAGAAAGAAGAAAACCAAATGACGAGTATCAAAAATTAAAAGGGTGAATTTACCTCCAGTGAAGAGGAAATTAAAATAATAATTGGGAATTACTTTACCTAATTTTATGCACATAAATTTGACTATCTTAGTGAAATGGGTGAATATTTACAAAAATATGGTTGCCTAGACTAACTGAAGAGGAAGTAAACTACTTAAATGACCCCATCTCAAAAAAAGAAATTGAAAAAGCCATCAATGAACTCCCTAGGAAAAAAATCTCCAGGGCCAGATGGCTTTACTAGTGAATTCTACCAAACATTTAATAAACAATTAACTCCAATACTTCTCAAACTATTTGGGAAAATTGGAGAAGAAGGAGTCCTGCCATATTCTTTTTATGATACAAATATGGTACTTATACCTAATTCGGGAAGAGACAAAACAAAGAAAGAAAATTACAGACCAAATTCCTTTATGAACATAGATGCAAAAATTCTAAATAAAACATTAGCAAAAAGACTACAGCAACTCATGACAACAATAATACACTTTGATCATGTAGGATTTATTCCAGGAATGCAAGGGTGGTTCAATATCAGGAAAACTAACAGTATAATTGACCACATCAACAACAAAACTAGAAGAAACCATATGATTACCTCAATAGATGCAGAAAAGGCTTTTGACTAAATACAACACCCATTCCTATTAAAAACACTAGCAAGTATAGGAATAAATGGAGTCTTCCTTAAAATAATAAGTAGCATCTATCTAAAACTATCAGCAAGTACTATATGTTATCAGGATAAGCTAGAAGCATTTCCAATAAGATAAGGGGTGAAACAAGGATGTCCACTATCACCCCTCTTATTCAATTTGGTACTAGAAATGTTAGCAGTAGCAATAAAAGAAGGAAAATAAATTGAAGGAATCAAATTAGGCAAAGAAGAGACTAAGCTATCATTCTTTACAGATGATATGATGATATACTTAGAGAATTAAGTGAAAAAGTACTTGAGATAATAAACAAACTTGGCAAAGTTGCAGGATATATAATAAACACCCATGAGTCCTTGGCATTTCTATATATCTATAATGAAATACAACAGCAAGAGATAGAAAGAGAAATCCCCCTTAAAGTTAATGTAGACATCATAAAATATTTGGGAATCTACCTGCCAAAATAAACCCAGGACTTACATGAACACAATAACAAAACACTTTTCACACAAATAAAGTCAGATCCAACTAATTGGGAAAACATCAATTGTTCACGGCTGGGTTGAGCTCATATAATAAAAATGACAATTTTACCTAAATTAGATTACATATTTAGTGCTATACCAATCAATCTAGCAAAAAATTACTTTGTAGAGCTAGAAAAAATAGTAGCAAAATTCATTTGGAAGAACAAAAGGTCCAGAATATCAAGCCAATTAATGAAAAGTAATGCTAGGGAAGGTGGTCTAGGCCTACCAGATTTTAATCTGTATTGTAAAGCAGCAGCCATCAAAACTATTTTTTAGTGGCTGAGGAAGAGAGAAGTGTATCAATAGAACAGATTGGGTACATGAGACTCAGCAGCCAATGACTATAGTAATCTTGTTTGAAAAACCCAAATACTCCTGTTTGGGGGATGAGAATGCACTATTTGACAAAAGCTGTTGGGAAAACTGGAATATAGTATGGCAGAAATTGATCATAGAACAATATCTCATAATGTACACCAAAATAAAGTTGAAATGGGTACATGATCTAGGTATAAAGGCTGATACTGTAATCAATCTGGTAGAGTAAAGGATAGTTTAGCTATTAGATCTATGGAGAGGGGAAGACCTCATGACGAAACAAGAGTTAGAGAACATTATAAAATGCAAAGTGGATAATTTTGATTACATTGAATTGAAAAGCTTCTGTACAAATAAAGCCAATGTTACTAAGCTTAAGAGGGATGTGGTACATGGGGAAAGAATTTTTTCAACCTGTGTCTCTGATAAAAGCCTCATTTATAAAATAAAAAAAAAGAATTGAGTCAAATTTGTAAGAATACAAGCAACTCCCCAATTTATAAATGGTCAAAGGATATGAACAGGCAGTTCTCAGAGGATGAAATTAAAGATATCTATAAGCATATGAAATAATGTTCTAAATCACTAGTGATTAGACAAATGCAAATCAAAACAACTCTAAAGTACCACATCTCACCCGCCAGATTGGCTAAGATGACAAAACATGAAAATGATAAATGCTAGAGAGGATGTAGAAAAATTGGAACACTTCTGCATTGTTGGTGGAGTTCTCTCCATTCTGGAGAGAAATCTGGAACTTTGCCCAAAGGGCTGTAAATAAGTGCATATCCTTTAACCCAGCAATGCCACTTCTAGAGTTATATCCAGAAGAGATCAGAGAAGGGGGAGGAGGACCCATATATACAAAAATATTTATAGTGGCTCTTTTTGTGGTGGAAAAGAATTTGAAATCAAGGGGATGCCCATCAATTAAGGAATGGCTGAACAAGTTATGTTACATGAATGTAATGGAATACTACTGTGCTATAAGAAATGAGAAGCAGACAGACTTCATAACAACGTGGAGAGACTTATATAACCTGATGCTTAGCGATAAGAGCAGAACCAGGAGAAAGCTGTGCACAATCACAGATGTATGGGACAGGTAAAAGTGTGGTTTCTCAGAGACTATCTGTAAAGTAAGTAAGTCCTTAGGCCTTAGGCCTAAGTTGCCATTTTTCTAGAAATTATGTGACTTTGAAACTTTAGAAATCTTTCTATATAGCTGCTCTATTCTAGTCAGCCCTTTTCACCCAGCTTACCATAAAAGAGTTAAGTTTCTATAGAACTGCAAGAATTGCTGAACAAGACTGCTGATAAGGAGGAACAGGCAGTAACCTTGGGAAAGAAGCTCAGTCCCTGGTTCACAGACTAAAACTCCTAGATAATACTAAAAATAATGAAGAATGGAAAGGAGCTGGCAGCAGCAGGTGGATCTGATCAATCAAGGAACAGACTACCTTGGGGCACAAGTCTTGATAAGAATGTGTCTTGGGTAAGACTGAAGGGGGTTCAGTATTCTAAGATTGTTAATACACCTAAGTAATGAACTTCATGTATTATGTATCTCATCCAACAAAATTAGAGCCTCACTAGTAATAATTAAGTTAATGTTTGTAACCCTTTTCTTATTTAACCCAGCTTTAGCTTCTGTACAGCGGCCTCCTCTCCTGGGCATTGTTCCAGTGACTGGACTGCCCGCTTCTCACGAGATTCTAATAAAACTTCCTATCTTCACTTTGAGGTCTTTGAGTAGTCAGTTTGGGTTGAAGTCTTTGTACCCCACACACAGACACAACATATGTGTGACCATTAACTTCAATAGACTGGGCTCCTCTCAGCAATTTAAGGTTATAGGACAACTCCAAAAGACCCATGAGTAAAAGAGATATCCACATCCAGAGAAAGAGATTCTGAGTCTGAATGCAAACTAAACCAACTACTGGTTGTGTTTCTTTTTCTTCTTTTGTTTTGTTTCCTCTTTCCCATTGACCATACCATCAGTTATAATCCTCCCTTACAACCTGACTAACGATCAAGATACTTGTAGATGCTATATTTGAGTGCATGCCGCTATGATGGGGGGGGGGGGGAACAGGGAGACAGGAACAGGGAGAAAATTTGAAACTCAAGGGATTGTGGAGCTGAATGTTGTAAACTAAAAGTAAATAAACGAAAAAGAAATTTAAAAAAAGAAAGTTAAATTTTCTATTCAGCTCTGGTCTTTTCAACAAGAATGTTTGGAAGTCTTCTATTTCATCCTTTAGGAATTGTCTATTAGTTTTTGCTATTGCCCCTAAAACTAATCAAAAAGGTTTCTCCATCTCGTCCAATTAACTTCACTGATGAGAGCCCATTTTAGCTTAGATGGCCCATATCATCTGACATCACAGATAAGTTTCTCTATAGCTCCATTATCAGCCAATCTTGTATAAATCAGGGAATCTTTCAGCTTCTTAGGTTTTCTCCTCAACCCATTTCTGTGCTCCTAGATTCTAAGACTGAGAACTGGAAACTGAGGTAGCAAATACTGCCTTGATGCTCACCTATCATCATTTTGGAATCTCCAATCCTCACTGCCCAAACTGGGGTCTCTGGCAGCAATCAGAGAAGGGACTTGTCACATATAATAATATGAAATTGAGAAGTCAATTTTGAAACCTTCACATTACCCCAATTCTGATTCAAATTTGGAGCATTGCAGCTTCCCACTCCTATCTACAGCCTTCCTGGGTCTTGAGAATCTATATAGGAGTAACTTTTTCTTTTTTTGGAGGTGGAAGGTTGGGCAATTGGGATGAAATGACTTGCCAAAGGTCACATGGCTAGTGTGTCAGTTGTCTGAGCTCACATTTGAACTTAGGTCCTCCTGACTCTTGGGCTGGTACTCTATTCGCTGTGCCAGCTAGCCGCCCCAGGAGTAATTTTTAATATATCATTTTTGAACATATAAATCTTTGGTAGAATTTCCTTTCCCCCTTCCTAGTACAGACACTAGAATTACCACATCATCATTCTTTGGGAGGAACATTTACTGCCAAATGAAGGAAGTGAAATATGTAGGGCACCTTTAATAAGTCTTCTTCCTTAAAAACAAAACAAAAATTTCCTCCAACTCAGGAATCTCTTGTTGTAATCATTGCCAGTGAGGAGCCCTAGTTGAGGTCTCCCTCTGTGTGCTCAATTAGGATTTCATAGACAAGTGTCCATCTGAGCCCAACTAACTGTCTAGCACCTTGGATTCATAAATGTGAAATTCCACATTCTGTTTCTTAGCTGCCCGCAAGTAGGAGAGGGCAACGTTCCAGTCCTATAATGCATGTGTCTCCCACCTATGACAGTCATCAAAGATCCCAGCATTAAGACGTGGAAGCAAAATGGGAGATAGCACCTTTTCTCCCATCAGTCACCCCCTGTAACTTTCTCCCTGGCCCCATCTCAAAAGAAGAGCACATTCCTCACAACCAACAGAAAAGGGATTCTCTTGTACAAAAGGGAAAAGCTGGGAAGCTAAGTTAGGAAGAACTGCCACACACGGCCCCAGTATGGAAGCCAATGCCTTCCTTAGAAAGTAAGATTTCCCCAGTGGAAGGTAAGCCCCTTACAAGCAGGAATTGCTTCTTTGGATTTGTATCCAAACTCCACTTAGGAGGTACTATCAGGAGTACAGCATGTGGCCCTGGAGAGGACAGTGTCATGAATTGAGCTGTTTCATTCAAGTTTTCTTTCTCCTCAGTGTCAGTGTCAAAAATGCCTGGAGTATCAACCACAGCAATGTCCCTCCCCTTCCATGTGCTCCTGGCTTTCCTGCAGACCTTGGTGACTGACCCTGCTGAACTCTTGGACTCAAACTCTGTCCTGCCCAAGAGAGTGTTTCCTGTTGCACTTTTCCCAGCCCCTGTTTTCCCCACAAGGACAATTCTGAGCTCTGGCTCCTCTGAGTCTCCTCCACTGTTGTCTGAGTCTGTAGGAAACAAGGAAGAAAGAAGAAGGAATGACTGGGTTTTGTAGATGATTGTAATAAAACCCTGCTCAGAAATCTTACCTTGACAAGGAGGTTACCCTTAGGTTCTTGAAGTCTATACCAGTACAGCATGAACTGAGAAAGGTCCTAATAATCTGGACAAATTTTGAGCATAGCTGGGTACTGTGCTAGTGAAATGCACAGATCTTTGTCAGCAGAAGGGAAGCTACCACCATCAGGTGATTGTTTTTGGAGGGCTGTTAGCAGGTGGCATTTCTTAGATTTATAGAACTGCACGTGCAGCTCTTCCTGTGGGCATATAATAAATGAACCACTATTGCTTATTGGAAAACACATGTATGTACACATTTATACATAGCTACATTTTATACCAAGCTATATTGATAACTGAGATCTTTTCCCATGTTAGGACCTTTGTGTGATGTGGAAGTTTATTCCTCTATTCCCTAAAGAATCTGAAGAACTATTTCATAGCGAGAATCCCCAAAGAGAAAAGCTATAATCACCTCGGAGCTCTGGGGGTAGATAGAAGTATATTTTTTTCACTTAATCCTGCTTTTGCTTTATCTTTTTTTTGCAACATGGATAATATGGATATATAATTTTCATGATTTCAAATCTATAATGGGTGTCATATTGCTTGTCTTTTCAATGAATTAGGTAAGGGATGGATGGAGAGACTATTTGGAACTAAAAATAAAAAAAATGAATTTAAAACATACAAATATACTTAGGAATTATATAAGAAAATTAAGAAATTATGAAAAAGAAAGTTTATTTCCCATTCCCTCTAGACTCTGAATTAGCAATAAATATGTACAATCCCAGAAAAAAATGCAAACAAATGTGGACACCTCTATTAAATCTCTGATTCCTCACTTATGGGAACAACTCAAGGCCATTCACCTACCACTTGACCACTTGACCAATTGTCAAGTTTCCTTTAAGGGTTGTCTATTGCTTTTTGCTATTGTCTCTAAAACCAGTCAAGAAGATCTCTCCATCTTGTCTAATTAACTTCATTGATGAGTGCCCACCTTGGCTTAGATGGCTTGTATCACCTGACATCATAGACAAGTTTCTCTAGCACTCCCTTGTCAACCAATCTTGAATAAATTTGGGATTCTTTCAATTCCATAGGCTCTTCTCCTCAACCAGTTACTGTACTCCTGGGTTCCAAGACCCAGACCTTGAAACTGAGGTAGCATATAACACCTTTGTCCTCATCTCTCAGCACCCTGCAATCTCCAGCTCCCTTTCCACCCAGACAAATTAGGCTACTCTAGGTGAGATCAGAGCAGGGACTAAAGGGAAATGAAAAGTCATTTTTGGAGCCTCCACACTTCCACAATTCAGATGTAGATTTGGAGCATTACAGCTTCCCATCCTGATCTCCAGCCCTCCTGGACCTTGGGAAGTTATATGGGAGTAACTTTTAATAAATCATTTTTGGACATATAAATCTTATGTTGTATCGTCTTTCCTAGTGTAGGCACTTGAGTTATTACATAATCACTCATTGGGAGGAACATTTAAAACCAAATGAAGGAAACAGGTAGGGTACCTTGAATCATTCTTCTTCCTCAAAGAAAACAAAACAAAAAAAACCACTGAGAGTCAGGAATCCCTAGTTCCAGTTGTTGCCAGTAAGGAGGCCTAGCTGAGGTCTCCCTCTGTGCCCCCGATTAGGATTTTATAGATAAGTGAGCCCCAGCAACTGTCTAGCACCTGGGATCATAAATGTGAGATTCCACATGCCTTTCCTTAGCTGACCTCAAGTAGGTAGGGGTGACATTCTAGTCCTTTAATGCTCTTCCTCCTCCACCTAAGACAGCATTCAAAGATCCCAGAATATGTAACTGGAAGCAAAAGTAGCAGATAGCCCCTTTTCTCCCCTCAGTCACCACCCTATAACTTTCTCCCCCTCCCCATCTCAAAAGAAGAGCACATCCCTTACACCCATCAGAAAAGGGATTTTCTTGTACAAAAGGGGAAAACTGGAAAGCTAAATTAGGGGGAAATGTCCCACCACCACCCCAGTGTGGAAGCCAATGCCTTCATTAGAATGAAAATTTTCCCCAACAGAATGTAAGCTCCTTGCAAAGAGGAATTGCTTCTTTCTTTGTATTTGTATCACCCAGCACCAAGACACTTAGTAAGCACTTAGTAAATATTTGTTTGACAGGCTTTGTTCCATGCAACGTCTGCTTCCCATCTTTAGCCAGCTGTGAAGAATATCCTTTAATGGATCTCTTTCGGACACCTAAGTCTCCCATGGGCTTTTCTTCCTTTCTCTTCCTAGTTTAGATGCTATATTATCACACAACCACTGATCTGGAAAGACCTTTCTTCCTGTTGTAGTAAATGAACTATGTTTGAGGAATTGACCAAGTGTCTTCAAATCTAAACACACTGAACTGAGACAGCGTCTTCCCTCAGGTTTCTGCAGTGAGTGGCCTGAATTCAGGGCCATGGTAAGGGCAGGGCAAGGCAAGAGCATCACACAGGGGTTGTTGGGACTGGGAGTGGAGCCATGAGTGTGGAAGAACTGGGGTGTGTATGTTTCTGTGAAAATAATAGGATTTAGGTGGTAGTAGATGCCATTCTTCTAGGTTCATGGTATCCTCTTTCCAGAACACAACTCTCCTTCCTCTCTTAAAATGTTGAGCTACCAGCCAGAAAGATCTTGGTCCCAGTCAGAAGGTCCAGGATGGTGGTGGAGAAGTGGGGGTGGGGCTAGGGAAATGGGCCTCCTTCAGAGAGAATACATATTGGGGCTCCTAAAAATCCTAGTGCAGTTTTAAGTTTTGGGCCCAGTTAAAGGGTCCTGGGTGGTGGGGGAGCATTGGGAATATGGGGAGGAGGTGGGAAAGAAATTGATCTCCAGCCAATAGAAAAAAAACAAAAAACTTCTGAACAAATTTAATTCCTGAAAACTGATCAAGCACGAGGCTTAAAGGAGAAACAAAGACAAAAACGAGTGTCTGTCCTCAGGGAGAATTTGACCAGATGCGAACATAAAATAAACCAGTTAAGGTTGGAAAACAGTTCACAACCTAGAAGTTTTAGTGGGCTGCCCAACGTGGGTCTGAATGAGGCAGCAAGGCAACAGGGCAGCTGAAACACTCATGGAATATTATGTATGGAATATTATTCTATTTAAATAGAATCACAGTGATCTAGATTTCTTATACAAGATGTCAATTATGTGCAAAAGGGTCTCTAGTGATATGAGTAGGTATTGAGTAAGTCCTGGGCTTACAAACTGTCTAGAAGTTTGAGGGAGGCAGTGAGGGAGAAAGGATAGTAAGTTGGCCTTGGAGTCAGGAAAATCTGGGTTCAAGCCGTATGTGAGGATGCGTCAAGGCCCTTAAATGTCAGTGCACTTCCAACAATTCCCTAAATTGTAGGGGTCTTTACCCTGGGATCCATGGACTTGTAGAGTTGTTTTAAAATATACATATTTTTATGATTGCATTTGAATATAATTGGTTTCTTTTGTGATCCCCCATTTTATTTTATTCTTTTAAAAACATATTCCTGTAGAGGATGTCTTCACAGTATTGTAAGGAATCCAAGACAGAACAAACAGTAAGGAGTTCTGTTCTTGAGCCATAAATTACTATAAGTTCCTGCTCTGCACAGAAGGAGTTTCTATCCTGGAATTTTTCCATGAAACTGTGATATTACAGCTCTAGGTTAAAAAAAAAAAAAAGCTTAATGTGAGGTTAGCTGTCAAAAAAAAAACTAACAAAATCATAGACAATAGCAGGAGGATTGCAAGGATTTTATCCTGGGAAGAGACAGTCCCACTGCACCTCTAACTAGTCAGGTCTCATGTGCAACAGCATGGGCCAACTTAGGCACCACATTTGGAAAAGTTTGCATGGGTTTGGGAGCTAGGAGGAGGCTGTAAGGTTGTATAAGGTCACACCCTTCATTTGGCAAATGACAAAACGAAGTCCCATGGTGGTTAATAACTTGCCCAAAGTCATGAAGACCAACAGACAGAGTCAGGATATGACTTGAGGTCCTCTGGTTTCTATTCCCATCTCCTCCTACAGGACCAGCTAGAGCTGATGCTGAGAAGGACAGTGAGGAAGGGGGAAGGTGTGAACATGATGGCCCAGAAGGAAGAATTCAAGGAACAGGGGATGTTTGGACTAGAGAAGAGAAAGAAGCCTTGGATGGAGCAGGGTCACTGCCCTCAGGTGTCTGGAGGGACTCCATTAAGAAAAGGGATTGGTCATCTTGCTTAGCCCCAGAGAGCCAAGTTGGTACCAAAGGCATAGGTCAGAAGGAGAAAGATTTCAGCTCCATTAAAAAGGAAGAATGTCCAACAATGAGAGCTGCCCCACCATGGAATGGGCTGGGAGAGAGTGAGCTCACCATTGCTGGAAGTGACCACAGTTGTCAGCCATGTCATAAGGGGATTTGTTCTTCTGGCAGGATGTTGGCCTCTAAAGTGGCTTCCAACTCCCGTGATTCCATGAAGGGCTCAGCTTAGAATGTGACTGACATCCAGTGCACCATTAGAAATTGCTGCTTCCCTGTCAGGAGGAAGCCTGACCACACATTTTAATGAGAGAAAAAGATAATTGGGAAGTTGTACTGCTTTAAGATTGACAAAGTGCTTTACAAATATTATCTCCGTGGATCCTCACAGCAGTTCTGGAAGATAGGTACTATTATGACCTCGACTGTACAGATGAAAAACTGAGGCAGATTGAGGTGAAGAGACTTGCCCAGGGTCACACAGATAGTAAGGGTCTGAAGCTGGATAATGAGCATTTCACCCTCCAGGTCTAGCTCTCTATCCACTGCACAACCAGCTGCCACTGAGAAAAATCTGTGCGGTTGCCCAGAGCCCAGTGAACAGGAAAGAGGAATATCTTAACAGGAGTGTTCCCTGTGCCTCCAAAGAGTTAATCCTATATGTGGAGAAGAGGAGATGTCTCAGGTACTACAAGGAAATGCTGAGATGAGTTTTGACGCATCTAGATGTCAGAAAGGGTAAGGTTCTATGACTCTTTCCAAATCTAGAATATTTGTGTTATTCTAAAGAGTATCTTGAAATTCTCAAGTAAAGCAACGAAAGCTGACTTTCATTTTAAAAACAAATATATTTTATTTTATATGTCAAATACATACATACATATATATGGGGGGGGGCGCTAGGTAGCTCAGTGGATTGAGCACCAGCCTGGAGTCAGGAGTTCAAATCCAGCCTCAGACACTTAACATAAAAACTAGCCGTGTGACCTTGGGCAAGTCACTTAACCCCAATTGCCCTACCTTCCCCCCTCCAAAAAGCAAAAAATAAAAATAAAATAAAAAATACATATATATGTCAAAGATAATTTTTATATACCTGGAACAAAATCTATAGCTCAGAAAATATGGAGAATTACGGTAAAGTTGGTACAATTTTCAATGATAATAATTTCAGGAACTTAATAATTTGAATTAGTAGATATCTTATCTACCTGCCATTCTTCTGGGAGGGGGAGGAGAGAATTTGATTGATCAGAGGTGCCTGGATCAACCCCCTCCTACAATAAATGGATTCTTAGAAATAACAAATAAGTCCCTTAAAGGGGCATATGTGCTATTATTTTCATTCCCATTTTGTAGATGAGGAAACTAAGGCAGATAGGGTTAAATGACTTTTCCAGGTTCTCACAGCTAAGTTGTGTCTAAACCTGGGTTTGGACTCAAGCCCTCCTGATTTCAGGTCCATCCACTGCACTTCCCACCTGTATAGGACTAGCTGGCTTCTAGAATGTGATTCAGGAAGGCAGTAACTGGGATAGAATTAAGTGTCTCTCAATTGTTCTTGTTCAGTAACTTCTGATTCTTCCCAACTCCATGGACAGTAGCTGTGCATGTGGTTTTCTTGGCAAACATCCTGGAGTGATTGCCTTTTCCTTTTCCTTGTCTCTAGCAATCAGTTTAAATCAGAGTCACATAGTTAGGTGGTGTCTAAGGCTGAATTTGAACTCAGGTCTTCCTGACTCCACACCCAGGGATCTGTCCCCTGAGGCACCAGTTGCCTCTCTTCTAGATGCTGGTAAAAATCAAAAGCTAATATGTATCCATACAGCCTGCAGTTCTCCCCCTTTTGAAAGGAAAGTCATGGGACTGCCTGCCCTTCCACCTCCCCCTCCGTCCCTCATTCTAAACCAGCAGGTCTTCCTTTCTCCTTCAAAACTGCCTTTCAACTTTATTTTAACCAGATTGGTTTACATGCACAAACACCTAGGGTTTATGTGTGTGCGCGCGCGCGTGTGTGTGTGTGTGTGTGTGTGTGTGTGAATCTGCCCTCCGCTCCTCCCAACACTGTGTCTGATTAAATTAAGGCTCTGACCCCCTTTCTGCCTAAAAGTGTTTCTAAAAAGCCAAGTCTTCTTTTTGTTAGCCCTTTGGAACATTGCTCCTCTTTCTGCCCTCCACCCTTCCAGTCACTCCTGGCTGGGCTTTGCATCACTTCACATCTCTCATCACAACAAGGTGATCTGGGCAGGTTCCAACTGGGAGAAAAAATTAGGTGAGATACTCTCATCACTGAGACTTCCTGTGAATCTGACTTAGACTAATCATTTTGTGCCTGCAAACAACTGTTTCTAACCCTGCCCTCTTCTGATTGTACACAAGAGAGTAACTACCAGGGATGAAGGTACCTGAGCAGCTGCCATGTACTTTCCTCACATGTGAGGGTCACCGAAGAGGCAGGATCTCCATTGGGGTCTTCAAGGTTAGGCTGATTGAAAGTTCTTTCTCTGCCGTTTCCCTAAGGAAAGAAAATTGAGTTCTAGGGCAGTTATCAGGGAGCTCACTTTGGAGCAGGCTCCAGCCCTAATTGCCCCATTGCTCAGGGACCAAGCTCCCCCAATGTCTGTTAGCCTGGACCCTGCAGAGGGTATTGACTGTCCTGGGGTGGAAAGACATCATTGTTGTATGGAGGCCACAGAGGAGCCAGACACCAGGAGTGAGCTGCTCAGCTTGTAGAGAACCTTAGGCACAAGCTAGGGCCAAGGGCAGAGGGCAGAGGCAGAGCCAGAGAGGAGCCAGAAGGAGCAGGTGTGTCGAGGGGAACAAACATGTATGTGCCACTAGAAGGTGTGCAGACCTCTTTACAAATATTACCTCATTTGGTCCTCACAACAATCCTGGGAGGTAGGTGCTCATATTATCCCCATTTGAGAGTCAAGGAAACTGAGGCAAACAGAGGTAAAATGACTTGGCTGGAGTCACACAGCTAGGTAGTGTCTGATGTTGAATTTGAACTCAGGTCTCCCTGGCTATAGGCTCAGCACTATAACCACTGCACCACCCAGCTCCTTCTAGTGGGAGGGGAGATACAAAGGCTGAGTTTGGCTCACTTTAAGAGGGGAAGGAGTCTGTCTTTGGTGTACTCAGCCTTGAACCCTGACCTTGACTTAGTGCCTGAGGCATCAAGACCCCAATCTGTGGGGGAGCTATCAGAGATAGTCCTAGTATTGTGTAAACTGGTGTTTCTTGGCTCTTACTAATGGTTTTTGAAAAGCTGATCATCAGCATAAGCAAAATGAAAATAGCCCCAGACACTCCCAGTTCCTCTAAACCACGTGATTTTTGCATCCAGACTCTGAAGAATTCTGAGAAGAGTTGCTCTAGGCTGAGAGCCAGGATTCCCAGTAGGCTCAGGCTGTTCTGACTGTAGCCCTGAGCGTCCATCTACCCAGGCCATGATGGTTTATGGAGGGGAATGGAGAAAGCAGTAGATGAGGGGCTGATTGGCATCTGAGCTGGAGCTGCTGCCTTTGGAAGATCATTTCATAATGATGACCACTGACTGTCAGCCTGCCTCTGACTAGCAGACTGATGACCTTGGCCTCTTCCCCTACCTCAAAGCAGGAGATTTGCCCTAGCAACAAAGGATTCTTCTTCAGGATGTATCTTTGTGATGTTAGTGATAAGCACACTGGGGCAGCTGTTGTAATGAGAAATTGTGAAATGAGACCATTAATCATTTTAAGTAAAATTTTAATAGTGGAGCACAATGAAGCCGGGGACTGCCAGGGGTCACGCACCCAAATCAGGCAGGCCCAAGAAGCATTTTCCCAGGGTTTATATAGACAAAAATCACAACATAGCTATTACCAGAGGAAAACCACAACTTAAATCAGTTGCTACACAAGCGGGGAAAATTCAGAAGCCAAAATGTAGCAATCAGTTCATTGCCTAACGATTGTTACCCAGAAGTCATTTTGTTGCCCAACTGGAAAGTTCCCAAATCTATTTTGAGAGCTGAACAGAAGAGGGGGGTGGTGTTGAGCTCCAGGTAGCAGGCTTGGGCAGGTTTACTTGGCAGGTTTGCTGCCTAGGCGGGCTTTGTTAGGTTTGGGCATATTTCCTAGGCAGCTCTCCTATTATGGGGAGAGATGGAGGATGTTCACAAATGGGGGGTTACTACACAGCCACCACCCAAGCCCTGACAGCAGGGTCTTCTTCCTCATGGGCCCTGCTGGGCCATTGCTTCTGAGCAGGCCATTGACTTGATTGCAGAGCAGGCTGGAGGCTGGGCCCACTGTCATCATAGTCCCTGGCTCTCCCTCCCCTGGCCCACTTTTGGGCAGCTGGCCCTGTTGAATGCTGGAATGGCCTTTTAAAGCCTCACTTCCATCATCATTCCCATGACAATCAGCAGCATGTATCCCAGCTTGGAGAAGCTGCATCTTTGATAAATCAGTACTGCTCTAAGTAGGGGATGGGTTCTGCATCATAGCACCTTCTCAGATCTGGCCTCAATCAACTCAAGTCAACAGAAGAATGGGCAGCCCCTCAGTAAAGCCTTCTATACAGGGGCACAAATGTGGTATCATTGCCCTGTTGGGGCTTCTAGGGGGACGGGAATGTTGGTGGTCGGCCAGGAATCACTGAGTGAGTGGTGTCACAAGGTGAGACTGGAACAAGTCTAAACAGGGCAGCTGCTACTGGAATCTCCTTCCTGTCCTCTGTTTACATTGTTCATTGGTGTCTGGGTCTTCACAAACCCATTTGGGGTTTTCTTGGCAGATACTAGAGTGGTTTCCCATTTCCTTCTCCAGCTCATTTTACAGATGAGGAAACTGCGGCCAGCAGCATGAAAAGACTTGCCCAGGGTCATTCAACTAATAAGTGTCTGAAGCCAGATTTGAACTCAGAAAGATGAGTCTTCCTGCCTCCAGGCCTGACACTGTATCCATTCAGCACCCAGCTGCCTGGGCCTCTCTTTATAAAGCCCTCTAGGTTCTCCCCTGGGTTCAGCATCTCTGCTGGACTGATCACTCCCCTGACCTCATAGAGTTTCCCCCTTCTCCCAGTCCCACTCTGGACACTCACCTTGAGTTGGTGGCTGGTTCTTGATTCTGCTGTCAGAGATCCTGCTCCTTGAAGCTGTTTCTGCTCTGGGTCAATGGCTTCCCTCTATCTATGTCTCCATGGAGAGTCTGTGTCTCTGCTTCCTCAAATGCCTCTGGAATTCTCTTGAACTTACTCTTCAGCTGTTGGATAGTGTCTCCTGCTCTACAATGGAAAAGGTGGTCAGGGGTGGGGAGGTGGAGGATGGAGGGGTTGTGAGCTGTACAAATTAAGCTTTCCTTCCTTCAGGGCTCATACTCCTAGAAGTGACCTCAGACAGGCCTGGCTCCTGCTGCCTTGACAGTTGGCCATCTTAGCAATTTAACACAGGTAGGACCATCTATGTCTTCTGAAACTCCTTCTCCCAGTGCAAGTCAGTACCTGCTCTACAATTTACAGCTTTAGCACATGGGCACTGAGAAGTTAAGTGACTTGCTCAGGGTCACATAGTATATGGCAGAGATGTGTCTTGTGTCCTTCTGCCAGAATTCCTTGTCTCCTTGTTCCCCTGTGCCCTATCTCTGAGGCCAGCTCTCTACCCACCATTCCACACTGCTTTTCATTTCCTTCTTTTGCGTAAAGCTCAATATGAAATGACACTTCTTGTTTATAAATAGTACAGGGTTCTAAGTACAAAACATGCAGATTTGTGAAAGCAACTAAGTTAGTTCAATTTTTATAGCTTTGAAGGAAGTATGGGCCTAGGAATCTCCCTTCTGTTTAAACTTCAGGGCCTAAGAAGAATGTCCCAGATTGTAATACATCACACAATCATTTCTCTGTCAGTCTAATGTAATTTTGTCTATAAGAAAGAGTATTAGAGTCCTAATTGGGGTTCAGGAATTCTTTGAGGCCTGAACCTGTGCTTAAGCATAGTAATAAAAGCTCTGTTTTTACCTCTATAATATCTGCTTTGCAGTAAATATGTATTTGACAGCAGTGATCCAAAACTTGAACTCAGGGAGGAGATATTTCTCCCACAACTCATCATCACAATCCTATGAAGACTTGGGAATTTGAGAGTAGGTTTTCAAAGCCACATGTAAACATTTGCTAGACTTTGGGTAGGTGTAAAATCTGCCTACAGCAAATGGCTTCTGGAAATAAGTCTTGCTCGTGTATACTGTTAAACCTGTACAAAAAATCAGAACACCAAGGTGATAAGTAATAAAGGGAGGCCTTGACTCAGGGTGGAAGAAAGGCAACCAAGCAAATCTCTTCTTGCAACATGTTTCCCTTCCTTTTTCTGAAATTCTCTCCTTGGCAGGTTTTCCTTTTGGGTTCAGCATTGCCTCCTCCCTGAGATCCTCTTTTAGAGAACAAATGATTTGTGGGCAGGATGATAATACCCTGCAACACTACTACTTCTATGGAGTCACCTGTGAGGTTTTTTAGAAGACCTTATTGTCTGGCAGGAGAAATGTGGCAGCATTGGAACGCTGGGTTCCTGGTGAAGAAGGGATGCCTTCCTGGCCAAAGCTCATGGAGAAAAGTACAGAAAGAGGAGGTTGGGGACATCAAAGATAAATTAATTACTCAGATGTCAGTTTCACTGGTATAGTAACCCCACTGGGAAGATGACACTATAATCAGAGAATCCCCAGAGAGAAGACCTAAAAATTTTCTTTACACAAGAGAGGAGGGGGAAAGTAAGAAAGGAGGCCCCCAAGTTTAGTGTAGGGAGAAGAGAGCCAGCTCTGGCTCCCATCCTTCCCCTTTCCTGCCTGGAGGCTGCCCTGGCCATTCTTCTCCACTCCTTTCCCTCCTTCCCTTCCAGACACACACTTCTTAGTTTGGACAAATGGAGCTATCCAGCCCCACATAGATGCTTCTGCAGGGCTCTTCTAGTCCTATGACAGAGACCCCCTATCATTTCAGGGGTTCTTTGTGAGCATCACAGCAGCCATTTGGGGGTTACTCTTAGCTGGCTCACTGTAGAGTGCAGTAAAATTCTGAAATGAGCTCAGTCTGCCTTTGATGTCCCATTGCCTCCATTTTCTCCCCATTGCTTTTTTCCAGGGCCCTGTAAGGAACACCCAGTGACCTCACATTCTCCCTGGCTGCAGAGATCTTTCCCTAATGTAAGCCTGTTCCATTTTGTTCAGAATTCAGAATTATCCTTTTAAAATTTTAATTTATGGAATTAAATAAGCATTTCTATTACATTGTATAATAAAAAAGAGGATTACACATGAAAGCACATATCAATTGTATACAACTGGCTATTCCTTTAATATACAACAATGTTATCATGCAAATTTATTTTTTCCTTTTTCTTCTTTCTTCCCCCAAACTCCCTTCCCTAGAGATGGCTACCATTAGATAGAAATACATATATATTCTATATGATGATTCTATACACATTTCTATTTATTCGTGCCTTCTCTGGATGCAGATGGCATCTTCCTTCATATGAGTTTTGCAGTTAATTTGGGTTTTTATTATAGTCACAAGAACTTATTCAAAGTCATTATTAAAACAATACTTTATGCAATGTTCTCTTCATTCTGCTCATTTCATTCTTCATTTTTTTTTTTGCTTTTTGGAGGGCAATTGGGGCTAAGTGACTTGCTCAAGGTCATACAGCTATTTTTTGTGTTAAGTGTCTGAGGCTGGATCTGAACCAAGGTCCTCCTGACTCCAGGGCCGGTGCTCTATTAACTGTTCCACCTAACCGCCCCTCTTCATTATTTTTTGTGAAAGTGTGTCCATGTTTTTCTAAGATCACTGAGGTGATCATTTCTTACAGCACAGTGATATTCTATCATGATCATGTATCACAACTTATTCAGTCATTCCCCAGTTGATGGGCATCCCTGTAATTTCTAGTACTTTGCCACCCCAAAGAGAGCTATTATAAACACTTTAGAACATGTGGGTTCTTTTTCTTTTTCCCTAATCATATTAGTAAATAGACTTAGTAGTGGTATTGCTGGGTCAAAGGCTATTGGCAGTTTAATAACTCCTTGTGCATAAATCCAGATTGCTCTCCAAAATGGTTGCATCAGTTTACAGCTCCACCAACAATGAATCAGGGTCCCCATTTCTTCCGTGTCCCCTCCAACATTTGTCACTTTCCCCTTCAATTATTTTAGCCAACCTAATAGTTATAAAATTCTATCTCAAGGTTGTTTTAATGTGTATTTCTTTAATCTATAATAATTCAGAGTATTTTTCTTAGGACTACAATTGTTTGACTTGTTTATATACTTCAGCCATTTATAAATCTTTCGTATTTATTTTTTGTTTAGATTTGTCTCATTCTGAGAGCAGGAGATTAAAGTCCTCCACAATTATAGTACTCCATTTCTGTCATCTTGTCATTCATTTAACTTTCCTTTTGAAAATTTGTCCTTTCTTTTTCCTGTAGGAAAACTACCATTCCCTCAAGCCCTACTTTCAAGTCCCTAGGCATCAGGTCTGTCTTGGCGAATGTTTCACAATCAACTTTCCAGGAAAATATGTACATTTGCTACACTTTTAAGTTTAATGAACATTATTAGTATTTTCTCCATGACTTTTTAAAGTCGATATAAACAAAACAATAAATGAGACTCAAATTTTAGTGCTTTCTTGAAAATTTAATACTTGGTTGTATGGATCTAGTGAGAGGTGGCTCCATCACATACCTCTGCCAGGCACAAAGTTAAATACTTAATAAAATCTTTATCTAGCTAAGTAAGTATCTGTTAAACTAGCTCACACTAAATTGTGAATAACTGGGAATTTTTTGAGGATAATTCTCACCCTAGAGCAGTATTCTTTAACCTAGCTTTGGAGAAGGATTTTTGTTTGAGGAGATTTGTAAAAACTAAAATGTTTGTGTGTATGTGGGTATGGGAGGATGGACAGAAATGGCCAGAGTACCCACCAGGAAGGTCAGAGGAAGCAAGGGAAACCTGAGCTGGTTTTCTATCCTTTTTAGGGAAACTGAAGTAAATCTTCCTTTAGGATGAGAATATAGCCAGAGGATGGGTAGAGGTAGCAATGCTTACTCCAAGGTAGGAAAAGACAAGGGGGGGGGGGCTTTTGAGGAAACTCAGACTTGTCTTTCACCTACAACACTCAGGACTCCACCTTCTCTGACTAAAAATGATGCTGGTTTCCCTTTTTGTGGTCATGATTCAGTCTTTGGGTCTCTCTTCCCTTACTAGTAACCCAAACCTCAATCTGTAATGATCTTGACCCGATTCTATAGGTAGGAGATTGGGTTTGTTCCTTCAGATTTGCGTATCCTGGGTTGATTTCATCTCCTCTCACCCTCACTTCCCTCACCTCACTTCTCCTCAAGAACAGTCCTCACTCACAAATGTGGAAAAGTGTGAAAGGACAGTCATTCACCTGAGAAGGGACTGTCCTCTAGGAGCCAATCCTGGAGCTATTGGAGGGAGTGGGGATTCATTCATCAAATGTGTACTTCACCGAGTCAACTGGAGCCAAAGCTAAGGTTTTAAGCAAGCAGAGAAACAAAGTAGACTGCCTGAGAGGGGCAGGTCAGCCCCCTGGACCAAGCAGGGAGCCCACCCACCCAAAGATGTGTTGCCAACCCCTCACCTGGCCAATCCAGGCACTATGACTTTTCCAAAATGAACAGCTTTCTCCCTCCTCCTCCTCACAGAGCTGAGATTTGAGATTGTTGTTGGTATAGGGTGTGCCTGAGAATATGTGTGTTTAAATAACAGGAGGGCTATGGAAAATGAAAGTTGCCTAACCTAGGGAATGCCCATTTCCTGAAAATGGGAAAAGTTAGAGGAAGAGAAGTTCAAGGTCTCCTGACCTGGTGGGCTTCTGGCTGCTGAGGTCTTTTGAGTAAATAGAGTCCCTAAGCTGAGGAACCATGAAAAAGTTTTTACTGGGCACAAATCACTCCTCTGGTGTAATGTAACTATTAATTGTTAGATCTGTGAATAAACTCCCTTTCTATCTCTCTGTGTCTCCCTTTTTTCCTGCTTGCTCACTTGACCATTATTTTCTTTAAAAAATTATTTCAAACATTTTTATTTATTTTATTTTTAATTTATGCAATAAAACAAGCATTTCCATAACCTAATCTAATTTTTAAAAAAGATTGCATATGAAACTGTAAATCTATTATTACATTTAACTATATAATAAAGTTGTCATGTAAATTATTTTTCTTTTTGTTCTTTACCCTACCCCCCACGCTAGGGATGGCTACCATGAGCCACAATGAGTTTAAGTATGTAAAATCATTCTAAACATACTTCTGTTTATCAGTTCTTTCTCTGGATGCAGACAGGTTCTTCCTTCATATTACTTTTGTAGGTAATTTGGGTATTTATAATAGTCACAATGACTCATTCACTCAGTCATTCTGAAAATATTATTGTTATTGTATACAATGTTCTCTTCATTCTGTTTATTTCTTTTGATTATTTCAGTCAAGTGTATCCATGTTTTTCTGAAATCACTGAACTCATCATTTTTTATATCATGGCAGTATTCCAGCAGATCTTCTTATTTTGTGACTATCCCTTGTAAGACTCTGTCTTAAATAATGGCATTCCTCTTTCCTTGTTGTTTATGGACACTATTATGTTATATTTTTTGACATCCTTTGTTTACAGTTGAAAAACCAGAATCTATCAAGCACAACCTCTGGGAAACCATAATTTTAATTGACACTATGATACCTCTCTGTGATAGTAATGGCAATTAAAGATTCCCCTGTATTGGCTTGGTTTTCAAATTGATTGTATTAAAACCCAGAGTTTGTTAATCCCACCTGTGGGATGGACTTTTTGATGTGAAAAGAAAGTCCTGACTGGGAGGAGCTGGTGACGTAGATTTGGAGAGACAAGAGAGAGGCGGAAGTTCTTTTTGGAAGCAGCACCTCGTGTAGAGGGAGAGACTAAGAGATTGCTGGTGGCCGCTTTGAATTGCCCTGGACTTTTGAGACCTGCCCCCTGAGCTGCCAAGGACTGAGGAGACATGGCTGTTTTGCTGGTACTTTGTCTGTCTGTTTTGATGTTATTTTGCCAGATTTGTCCACTGGTGAAAGACTGTCCTGTTGAAGAAGTCCTGGAACCTGGCATTTGGTTAAGAAGGCCTGAGACTGTCCTGCAGACAGAGAGTGAATACTGTCCACTGGTGAGGGACAGTACTGAGAGTGAATACTGTCCACTGGTGAGGGACAGTACTGTTGTTGCAGGGGTCTGGAGACTGTCCGGCAGACAGAATGAATACTGTCCACTGGTGAAGGACAGTGCTGTTGTTGCAGGGGTCTGGGAGCCTTTCTGTTGGTTCAGAAGCCCTGAAGAAGGATTTTCTTGTTGTATGTTTACAGAAATCCTGGGAGAGGGCTTTGCTAATGTGTTCAGGGGTTCTAGGACTGTTCTACAGACAGAGGATAAATTCATGAAGGGACTGGCAATGTATCTTATGGCCTTGCTAAGCCTTGTCTCTCCAGGAACTAAGATTGCTGAGAACTTGCCTCGTGTCAAGATGAAGAAAAGACCTCCATTTGGGTATTAAGTGCTGTGTTTAAACTTGATGTAACTCTGGGGTAGATTCAATTGTGATCCAGGGGTGGGGAACTTTTGACCTTTTTGTGTTCTATGGTTGAGCAAATGAATGTATTTTACTTATGTTTGGAAACTAATCTCCATTTGAGAAGAGGGGCTTTGTGGTGGACTTAATTAAGGTATAGCCTAGGGGTGGAGAAGTATTTGGAACAGAGACTTTGTAATTGATTGAATGATTGGAAAGTCCTGGGGTGGGGTAGGCCTTGGAGATGATTTAATCACACTTAGTAAATGCTGTATTTTGGAATGATGTCATGTTTCGATCTTCTCTGTTCTGGGTTTGTTACTGAATAAAATAGAGAGCACCTATGCTGGTATTTTGAACCTGGGAAGTTGCCTTTGCTTGGTATTACATTACACTCTCTTATTTTGTTGCTATCTTATTATGGCATTCATATTTTATGTCCTTCTCATGTTTATGGTTGACATCTATGGAAACTATAATTTTGGCTGACACAGGCATCCTGAGTCAGGAAGGGATGAGGTTTGCTGTGAGGTTATAATGTTTCTTTCAAAATGTCCTTTCCTTGAATTCAGTTTTTCTGATTCCCATACATATGTTCTCATAACTTAAAGGGAGGAAACAACACATATTAACCTAATTCTGTTTGCCTCTTTTTAGACCAAACCCTGTGGTTTGACAGTGGGCAAGGAATGAGTTGCATCATGTTAAAAAATGTCTCACATAAAAGCCTGCAGAATGGTCCAAGCAAGAACTGTCTGTATAAAATAACTTCCACATATTACTTTCAAAAGTGCCTTCAATATCTGTACTCCTTCTGAACCTCCTTCTTTTTCTTCCTTCAACCTGCTCCCCTATTAAGAAATTTAAAAAATTGTGACAAATATAGTCAAATAGTAGAAATATCCTCAGTGATTTAGTGCAACTCTTTACATATCTTTTCTGTTTATTTTTAATTTTTAATTAAAAATTTTTAATATTCATTTTAAAATTTTGAGTTCAATATTCCTTCTTACTCCAGTTTTTCCCAGATCCATTGAGAAAGCAAAAAATATGATACTCATTATACAAAGTATATCTCTTTCTGCACCTTGCATTCATGACTTCTCCATTAACAGGGGGGTGAGTTTTCATTATAAGTCCTCTAAGACATGTTTGATGATTGTTTTCTTAACAGATTTCTTATGTCTTCTAGATTGCTTTGCCTTGGGCAACTAGGTGGCACAGTGAATAGAGCATCTGCCCTGGAGTCAGGAGGATTTGAGGTCAAATGTAGTCTCAGACACTTGACACTAAACTAGCTGTGTGACCTTGGGCAAGTCACTTAACCCCAATTACCCTGCTTTTCCCCGTGCAGAAAGTAAATTAAAAAATAGATTGCTTTTCTGTTTTTTTTAATTAAATTTTATGTTTATTTTTATTTTACATCATTCATTTCCACAAGATTTTGAGTTACAAATATTCTCCCCGTCTTTCCCCTACTCACCACCCCAAAACAGTGATCCCACTGTATATCCCCTCCTCCAATCTGTTCTCTCCTATATCCTCTCCCATTCCCCCTATGACTTTCCAGTAGGGTAAGATGGATCCCTATACCCCAGTGCCTGTATATCTTGTTTCCCAGTTGCAGGTAAAAAAAAAATTATATATATATATAAACATTTGATTTTAAAACTTTGAATTCCAGATTCTTTCCCTTCCTCCCTCATCACCCATCCTTACTGGGAAGACAAGCAATTCAATATAGGTTGTACATGTGCAGCTATGCAAAACATTTCCATAGTGGATATATTGTGAAAGACTGACTATATTTCCCTCCATCCTATTCCACCCCCCACTTGTTCTATTCTCTACTTTGACCCTGTCCCTTTTCAAAAGTGTGTGCTTCCAACTTCCCTCTCCCCCCAACCTGTCCTCTGCTCCATCATCCCCCCTCTCTTCCCTTTCCCCCCTACTCTCCTGTAGGGTGACATACCCTATTTAGGGTGTATGTCATTCCTTCCCTAAGCCAAATTCAACGAGAATAAGGTTGACTCATTCCCTTTTGCCTTGCTATTCTTCCCCTCCATTGTAACAGTTTTCCCTTGCCTCTTCTATATGAGATAATTTACCCCATTCTGTCTCTCCCCATCTCCTCTTGTTATATTCTTCTCTGACCTCTCAATTTCACCTTTTAAGTATCATCCCTTCCTATTAAATTGGCCCTGTGCCTTCTGTCTATGTATACCTGTACACACACACACACACACATATATATACACTCATATAGGTATTCATATGCATACATACACTCCTATATAGACATATATATGTATGTATACATATATATACTCATTTATATTCCCTTCAAATATTCTCATACAAAGAAAAGTCTCATAAGTTGCAATTATCATTTTTTTTCATGTAGGCATATAAACAGTTCAACTTTGATAAGTTCCTTCTGATTTCTTTTCCCTGTTTGCATTCTCATGCTTCTCTTGCTTCTTGTATTTGAATGCCAAATTTTCTATTCAGCTCTGGTTTTTCATCAAGAATGCTTGAAAGTCCTCTATTTCATTGAATGGCCATATTTTCCCCTGAAACATGATACTCAGTTTTGCTGGGTAGGTGATTCTTGGTTTTAATCTCAGCTCCTTTGATCTCCAGAATATCATATTCCAAGCCCTTTGATCCCTCAGTGTAGAAGCTGCTAGATCCTGTGTTATCCTGACTGTGTTTCCACAATATTCAAATTGTTTCTTCTTGGCTGCTTGTAATATTTTCTCCTTAATCACACATAACTTGTTATTCAATAACAGTAAACTGTTTACATCACTATATGGGAAGCTCGTACCTGTTAATAATGATAATTTTATACTTATGGTAACATCTAAAAGGGATATAGATAAATAGAGGGTGTGGGTATAAATTAAAGAAAATGATGATTTTAAAAAACCTTATTAAGGGCTACAAAGGGACTGCAATGGAAAAAAAGGAAAGACGGAAGCAGAAAAGGGTAAATTATGCCACACAAAGAGGCATAAAAACATTATACTAGAGGGAAAGAAGGGAGGAAGATGAACATTATATGAGCTTCATCCTCATTGGTTCTGGTGTAAGGAGGGAATGACATAATCAAGTATAGGACTCTATCGAGAAGAGACATAAAACCAATCATAATAGAGGGAAAGAGGGGAGGGATAGGAACATTGCATGAGATCTATACTCTTCAATCTTGGTTCAAGGAAGAAATAACATACTACATTACATATAAAATTCTATTGTACCCTACAGTCAGTAGGAGGGGGGAAGGGCTAAGAAAAGGTGGGGGTGGTTAGAAGGTAGGGAAGATATAGTAAGGGAGAAGGGTAGGAAAAAGAGGGGGCTGATAAAGAGGGAATACTGCGGGAGGCGGAGATCAAAAGGAAAACTCTTAAGGAGGGCAAGGGCGAAGGGGAAAAATAAAAGCATAAACAGGGGAAGGAATAGGATAGAAGGAAAGATACAGATAGAAATCAGAACTATGAATGTGAATGGGATGAACTCTCCCATAAAATGGAGGTGGAGAGCAGAATGGATTAAAAACCATAAACCTAAAATATGCTGTTTGCAGGAAACACATTTGAAACAGGGGGATATACACAGGGTAAAAGTAAGAGGCTGGAGTAAAATATATTATGCCTCAGGTAAAGTAAAAAAAAAAAAAAGCAGGGGTAGCAATCCTTATCTCGGACAAAGCAAAAGCAAAAATAGGTCTAATTAAAAGAGATAAGGAAGGAAACTATATCCTGCTAAAAGGTACCATTAAAAATGAAGCAATATCATTACTTAACATTTATGCAGTAAGTGGTACAGCATCCAAATTCTTTCTTTATTTATTTTTAAAGCAATCGGGGTTAAGTAACTTGCTCAAGGTTACACAGCCAGTTATTTCTGGGTGTGGTGCTAAGTATCTGAACCCAGATTTGATCCCCAGGTCATCCTGACACTGGAGCCGGTGCTCTTACTCGCTGAGCCACCTGGCTGCCCCTTGCATACAAATTCTTAAAGAAGAAGTTAAGGGAGTTAGAGGAAAAAAATAGATAGCAAGACTATACTAGTGGGGGACTTCAATCTCCCTGTCTCTGAACTTGATAAATCTAACCTCAAAATAAACAAGAAAGAAGTTAAGGAGGTAAATAGAATCTTAGAGAAGATAGATATGGTAGACCTCTGGAGAAAACTGAATGGGGATAAAAAGGAATATACCTTCTTCTCAGCAGCACATGGCACATACACAAAAATGGACCATTTGCTAGGGCATAAAAACCTCACAATTCAGTGCAGAAAGGTAGAAATATTAAATGCATCCTTCTCAGATCATGATGCAATAAAAATTATATGTAATAAAGGGCCATGGAAGGATAGATTAAAAAACTAATTAGAAACTAAATAACTTAATCCTAAAGAATGAGTGGATCAAACAAGAAATTAAAGAAACAATCAGTAATTTCATTCAAGAGAATGACAATAATGAGACAACATACCAAAATTTGTGGGATACAGCAAAAGCAGTTCTTAGGGGAAGTTTTGTATTCCTGAATGCATACATAACTAAAATAGAGAAAATGGAGGTCAATAAATTGGGCATGCAACTGAAAAAAAAGCTAGAAAAGAACAAATTGAAAATCCCCAATTAAATATTAAATTATAAATAATGAAAACCAAGGGAGAGATTGAAAAATTGAATTTAAGAAAACTATTCAGTTAATAAATAAAACTAAGAGCTGGTATTATGAAAAAAACCCAATAAAACTGATAGACTTTTAATCAATATGATAAAAGAAAGAAAGAAGAAAACCAGATTACAAGTATCAAAAATGAAAATAATAAAACAATAATTAGGAATTATTTTGCCCAATTGTATGCACATAAATTTGACAATCTTAGTGACATGGATGAATATCTACAAAAATATAAATTGCCCAGACTAACTGAAGAGGAAACAAACTACTTAAATAACCCCATCTCAGAAAAAGAACTTGAACAAGTCATCAATGAACTCCCTAGGAAAAAATCTCCAGGGCCAGATTGATTTACTAGTGAATTCTACCAAAAATTTAAAGAACAATTGACTCCAATACTTCACAAACTATTCAGTAAAATTGAAGAAGGAATCCAACCAGATTATTTTTATGACACAAATATGGTACTGATACCTAAATCAGGAAGAGACAAAACAAAGAAAGAAAATTATAGACCAATTTCCCTTATGAACATAGATGCCAAAATTCTAAATAAAATATTAACAAAAAGACTACAGCAACTCATCACGAGAATACTAATACTTTAATCAGGTAGGATTTATTCCAGGAATGCATGGATGGTTCAATATCTGGAAAACTATCAATATAATTGATCACATAAACAACAAAGCTAGCAGAATCCATATGATTATCTCAATAGATGCAGAAAAGTCTTTTGACAAAATATAACATACATTATTATTAAAAACCACTAGAAAGTATAGAAATAAATGGAGTCTTCCTTAAAATAATAAGTAGCATCTATCTAAAACCATCAGCAAGTATTGTATGTAATGGGGATAAGCTAGAAGCATTTCCAATAAGATCAGGGGTGAAACAAGGATGTCCACTATCACCCCTCTTATTCAATCTGGTACTAAAAAGTTAGCAGTAGCAATAAGAGAAGAAAAAGAAATTGATGGAATCAAATTAGGCAAAGAAGAGACCAAGCTATCACTCTTTGCAGATGATATGATGATATACTTAGAGAATCCTAGAAAATCAAGTAAAAAACTACTTGAGATAATAAATAAATCTGGCAAAGTTGTAGGATATAAAATAAACCCACATAAGTCCTCAGCATTGCTATATATCTGTAATGAAATCCAATAGCAAGAGATAAAAAGAGAACTCCCATTTAAAGTTACTGTAGACTTATGAAATATTTGGGAATCTACCTGCCAAGACAAACCAGGACTTTTATGAACACAATTACAAAATACTTTTCACACAAATAAAGTGAGATCTAAGTAAGTGGAAAAACATCAATTGCTCATGGCTGGGTTGAGCTAATATAATAAAAATGACAATTTTACCTAAATTAAATTACATATTTAGTGCCATACCAATCAATCTACCAAAAAAATTACTTTGTAGAAAGAAAAAGTAGTAGCATCATTTTGGAAGAACAAAAGGTCCAGAATATCAAAGCAATTAGCAAAAAGAAATGCTAGGGAAGGTGGCCTAGCCATACCAGCTTTCAATCTGTATTATAAAGCAGCAGCCATCAAAACTACTTGGTACTGGCTGAGGAATAGAGAATTGGATCAGTGGAATAGATTGGGTACACGAGACTTAGCAGCCAATGACTATATAATAATCTACTCTTTGATAAACCCAAAGACCAAAGTTTTGGGGATACGAACACACGATTTTACAAAAACTTCTGGAAAACTGGAACATAGTATGGCAGAAATTGGGCATAGACCAATATCTAACACCATACACCAAAATTAAGTCAAAATGGGTGCATGATCTAGGTATAAAGTCTGATAGTGTATGCAATCTGGGAGAGCAGGGGATAGCTTACCTGTCAGATCTACATAGAAGGGAAGATTTCATGACAAAACAAGAGCTATAGAGAATTATAAAATGCAAATTTGATAATTTTTATTACATTAAATTGAAAAGCTTCTGTACAAATAAAGCCAATGTCATCAAGATTAAGAGAGAAGTGGAAAATTGGAAAAGAACTTTTACAACCAGCATCTCTGATAAAGGCCTCATTTCTAAAACATACAAAGAACTAAGTCGAATCTATAAGAATACAAGGCTCTCCCCAGTTGATAAATTGTCAAAGGATATGAACAGGCAGTTCTCAGAGGATGAAATTAAAGATATCTATAAGCATATGAAAAAATGTTCTAAATCACCATTGATTAGAGAAACACAAATCAAAACAACTCTGAGGTACCACGTCTCACCAGCCAGATTGGCTAAGATAACAAAACAGGAAAGTGATAAATGCTGGAGAGGATGTGGAAAAATTGGAACACTTCTGTATTGTTGGTAGAGTTATGAACTGATACAACCATTCTGGAGAGCAATCTGGAACTATGCCCAAAGGGCTATAAATAAGTGCATATCCTTTAACCCAGCAATGCCACTTCTAGGGCTATATCCCAAAGAGATCAGAGAAGTGGGAGGAGGACCCATATGTACAAAAATATTTATAGCAACTCTTTATGTGGTGGGAAAGGATTGGAAATCAAGGGGATACCCATCAATCGGCAAATGGCTGAACAAGTTGTGGTATATGAATGTAATGTAATACTACTGTGCTATAAGAAATGAGGAGCAGATGGACTTCATAATGACCTGGAGAGACTTATATAAACTGATGCTGAGCAAGAAGAGCAGAACCAGCAGAATTCTGTACAAAATCAGAGACACAAGGTATGTGTGATGACTAACCTCAATAGACTGGGCTCCTCTCAGCAATGTAAGGTTATAAGACAACTCCAAAAGTCTCACGATCAAAAGAGATATTCACATTCAGAGAAAGAGATGTGTAGGCTGAATGCAGATTGAAACAAACTACTTGCTCTGTTTCTTTTCCTTGTTTTGTTTCCTCTTTCCCATTGATCATTCCATCAGTTACAATTCTTCTTCATAACCTGACTAATGATTAATGTGAAGATACCTGTAAATCATATAACTGAGTTCATGCCAGCATGCCAGGGTGGGGGGGAGTGGGAAGGGGGAGAAGTAGGGGGAGAAAATTTGAAACTCAAGGGACTGTGGAACTGAAAGGTAAATAAATAAATCAATTTTTAAAAACATGATTTCTTGAAATATAACATCTAGATTCTCCTTTTGGTCATGGCTTTCAAGTGGACCATTGATTTTTAATGATCTCTCCTCAGTTTTTTCTAGGTCAGTTGTTTCTTGAATGAGATATCTCACTTTGTCTGCTACTTTTCCAAACTTTTGAATTAATAAGGAAAATGTGGGGCAGTTAGGTGGCCAAGAGGATGGAGCACTGGGCCTGAAGTAAAAAAGGCCTGCATGCAAATCCAACTAAAGATTTTTACTAACTGTGTGACCCTAGGCAAGTCACTTAATCTGTCAACCTCAGTTTTCTCATCTGTAACATTAACTAGAGGAGGAAATGGCAAACCACATCAATATCTTTGGCAAGAAAACCCCAAATAGAAGCATGAAAAGTTGGACACAATAGAAATGATTGAACAACAACAATAAAAAGAAAACTGTATTATGCCACAAAGATTTGGGTTTTGGAGTGAGGAGGAGTTTGTAAGGTTATTTAATTCCCCATCCCACCCCACGATGATTAGACAAGTGAGGAAACTAAGCCCTACAGTGATTCAATGACTTGCCCAAAGTCAGGAAGGTCAAAAGAAAGTGTGTCAGGATTTGACTCTAGATCAAGGGTGGAGAACCTATGGACTAAGGCCACATTTTGCCTTCCAAGTCTTAAGTGCAGCCTTTTGACTGAATCCAGATCAAATTCTTTTATTTTTATTGATATATTTTTATTTGTCTTTTATAGTTTTATTATATTGTTTTTAAATGAACATATTTAAAATACCAAAGAATAAAATAAGTTTCAATGAAATATCCTCCCACATTGACCAGCACAATTAGAACATTAGTAAGCCATGAAGGCTAAATTGACAGCTGCTATGGTCATGATTTAGTTCTAACTTCCCCTGCCTGACTGGTGCCACTATCACATGAGGCTGAATTGTGAGAATTTATGGGGGTCAAGTACTCTGGTCTGTTATCAGCTTTTGACAGTGGTGCACTGTGTTTCTGTTTGAAGTGGAATATGTGAATAGTCAACATTATTTTTTAATTCTATCTGCTTAATAGTCGATCATGTCAAAGAAGACCAAGAAAATGCTGAAAGAAGAAAATTGAGTTTTTAGAGAGCATTGGGAATTACAACATTATCTTGTTTCTGCTAAAGATAAGACCATTTGTTTGCTTTGTGATACTGCAATTAAAGAAATTCAATGCGCATCCGCATTTATAACACTTATAAGGACCACAAATATCTTAAATTAGAGGGAGAGGAAAGAAAGGTTTTATTAGATAAATTAAAAGATGAAAAGCAAAGACTATTCTTTCGAGTAGCAATAAGATCTGGGAATGACTCAAGATGGAAAGGGTTATCCACATCCAGAGAAATGATCTACATTTCTGTAGATCAATCTGTACAATCTGTATGAATACAGATTGAAGCAAACTACTTGCTCTCTTTCTTTTGTGTTTTGTTTTGTTTCGTCCCTTCCTTCTTGTTCACTCCATTGGTTATAATTCTTCTTTATGACTTGACTAATGTTTAATGTGAAGGTATTTGTAGAATCTTTATAGGATTGCATGCCACCATGGGAGGGGAGGGGGGAAGAGAGGGATGGTGAGAAAAATTGGAAGCCAAGGGATTGTGGAATTGAATGTTGTAAAGTAAAAGTAAATAAATAAATTTTTTTAAATAAAAAAATAAGACCTGGAAACAATACCACTGAAGCAACTTGTAAAGTAGCTTATATACTCGGGGAAAAAAATAGGAACCATTCGGTGATGCAGAAATTGTGAAAGAACGCATTGTCAAAATTATAGGATGCTTAGATCCCAATAGCATTTCAATGTACAAACAATTGCCACATTCAAGGATGCCATAACTAATCACCAACATGAATTAACCTTCAACTTAACAGGACAAATTTATGCACTATTTCAAAAGGAAAATATATATTATTCAATTGCTTTGGATGAATCAACTGATACTAACTGACGGTGCAGGTTTTATACTTCATTTAGGTAGTAATGGATGAATTTCTTTGCTTATAATGACTTGCTTTGGGCACTCTTTCAAACAGAACACAGGGAATATAAATGTCCAACAACAATTCAAGATAAATGTCATGAAGTTGGACTGAATTTGGCAAATTTAGTGAGTGAACATACAGATGGTGCGCCTCCTATGGCAGGAAAACACGGAGGGTTTATTGCACAGGTAAAAAAAAAGTACCAGCAGATTCACATGCTCTCCTTTCTTTTCATTGTATATTGCATCAGCAAACATCTCTGTGCTAAAGGTACTATTTTAAGTGACACTTCACAAGAAGTTATAAGTATTGTTAATGATATTCGTGTAAATGCAGCCTGGCATCATCAGTTTTGTAACATGTTAAAGTTGAATGATGAGTTATTCAGGGTGATTGTGCTGTATCATTCTAAATTGTATTCACTATTGTTGTAGGGACAGGTGTCAACCAAAATTTTATCTTTGAGAGAACACATAGTTAAATTTTATGAAGGATAGAATTAGCAATGAAAATTATTGAAAGGAGAGTTCTATAGGAATGTTGGACTTCTGTGTGATATCATGTCAAATCAAAATGACTTGAATATTTCTTAGCAAGGTAAAACTAAGTCTATATATGAAATGTGGTAAAAAAAAATCCAAGTATTTTGAAAAAAAGTAATTTTTTTTCTAAGCCACTTTTTCAGAAAGAAATTTTGGATGAACATTTTCCACAGTAAGTTAAGGTCATTGAATACACAGCTGTTATAGACCTATTAATTTGGAGAATACAATGAAAGGTTCACTGACTTTGAGAATCATGACATCATACTCAAATTAGCATTTCAGGCTCACCTAGGTAATATCACCAAGGCAGCTAGAGATACAGATGGAATTGATTGAACTCTCAGTAGATGACAATTTAAAGTTATTGTTTGATGCTAAAAAAGATCCAATTGAAATATGGGAAAATGCATTATAATACACATGCCTTTGGCAACATGCTCGAAAAATGCTTTCTTGCTTTTTAATCACTTATTTCTGGGAATCCACATTCTCCTACCAACCCAAATCAAGACACCCTTAAAGTCACAAATGACTGATACCCATCTAGAGGGTCAATTGAAACTGCAGACCTCCAAGCTGCAACCAAATAGTCAAAAGATTTTAAACAAAAAGCAGATGCAACAAAGTCATTAAAAGGTTAGTTAACTTTAAAATTAACAAAGAGTTTTAATTTTTTGAAATTATTAAATACACAGTTGTTAGATATTTAAAAAATAATGTACATTCTTATTATCTCTAACTGAAGTTTCTTGAATGCAGCCTTATTTGATTACAGCTAAATCTTAATGTGTCCTTTCAACATGAAAAGGTTCCCCACCCCTACACTAGATCCCCTGCTTTATATTCTCATCTCCTTCTGCTTCAGGACCAGCTAGAGCTCATGCTGAGGAGAACGATGAGGAAGGTGTAAAGTGTGGACATGATGGACCCAAAGGAAGAATTCAAGGAACAGGGGATGTTTAGGCTGGAGGAGAGAAGGCTTAGGAAAGGCATGGTCTCCGTCCTCAGATATATGGAGGAATGTCATTCAGAAAAGGTGTTAGTCATCTCGCATGACCCCAGAGAGCAAAGTTGGTATCAAAGGTATAGGTTACAAGGAGAAAGATTTCAGCTCAAGTAAAAAAGAAGGATGTCCTAACAATTTGAGCTGCCCCCACCATGGAATGCGCTGGTAGAAAATGAGCTCACCCTCACTGGAAGTGGCCACAGTTGTTAGAGATATCATAAAGGAGATCCATTCTTCAGGGATGATGTTGGACTCTAAAGTTGCTTCCACCTCCTATGATTCTCTGAAGGCCTCAACTTAGAATGTGACCATCATCAGCTATACCACTAGAAATCGCAGCTTTCCTTTCAAGAGGTAGCCTGACCACATATTTTAATGAGAGAAGAGGCTAACTTGGAAATAGTACTAGTTTAAAATTTGTAAAGTGCTTTACTAATATTATCTCCTTGGATCCTCACAACAGTTTTGGAGGGTAGGCATTATTATTATCTCTATTTTACAGATGAAAGAACTGGCACAGACAGAGACTGAGACTTGCCCAAGGTCACACAGCTAGGAAGGGTCTGGAGCTGCATTTGAACTTGGCTCTTCATCTCTAGGTCCAGCTCTCTACCAAATATAACATTTAGCTACATCTAGGAAAACTTTGTCTGGCTGCCTCAAGCCCTGTGGCCTGGAGAGAGAGAAATTTTCCATCAGGAGTATCTGTCTGGCCTCCACAGAACTATCCCTACATACAGACAAGAGAAAGATGTCTCAGGCTCCCCAAGGAACCTTCCATTCTTCATTGTGTTTTCTCCATAGACTCCCCTACCTAGGAGACAATGCTACAGCAGCCTAAAAGCCCCTTCCAGTCTAAACTTTTATAACACGATGGAGTGCCCTGGTCACCTCTGCAGTAAAAACTCTCATTACATATTACTTAATTTACTTTCTAGCTGATAACACCAAATCTGTTGTTAATATTGTTAATCTCTGGTTAATATTGACCAGGCCCTGAAACTTGGATTACATTTGGCTAAAAGAATTCAAACCTATTTTTGAAATGTAGCACTAAGGCCCTGACTGTGATCATGGTATTTCCCCCATGTGATGGGACCAGACCTTTTCAGAACTCATCAAAGTATTATCAGCATCCCTTTTTGAATACTACAAACTACATGCAAACATTTTACCTTGAAGTCTACCCATTAATCACCCAGATAGTACCTGAAGGACCTTCTAAGCCTTCAGACCAAATGTAGGCATTGACCTGCAATTGAGGGGGCCTTGGCAGCAGTCATCCAGCAACACCAGTTGGAATAGCCCACTCAGAACACCATCTCCATTATTTTCTGAAATACAGACATTACAGGGTCTTTTCTTTCTCTCTGATGGTATTATTCAGGAGAGAAATAGGGAAATCCCTGATATCATCTTTCCCCTTCCCACCAAACTGAACATTCTCTTCAGGCAAGAAAAGAGCTTCTTAGTGATCCTTCCAACCCTGATTGTGTAACCTTGAGTCAAGTAGCCCATTCAGAGGACACCCAGCTCCAAAAATGCTATCAGTGTAAGGATTACCCCAGTCTAAGTCTACACCTGATCTTGCTAGACCACTAAATCCACTCTAGGTTATGAGATGAGGTCAGGACACTCCACACTTGGAAGGTCCTCTCAACCCAACTTGTATGGATGATATGACCCCCACCAACTCTCATGTCTCCACTACATATGATTGTGAGTATTGACATGATTTGAGTTACAGTCCTGCCAAAGGCTCTGCCCAGATGGATGAGTACATAAAATGTAACAGAAATTGCCAATTGGATCATAGTCACTAAGAGTCTTCTCAGATGCTGAAAACTCTTAGTTTAGTATCTTCTGGGATGCCAGGGAGTGAATGGGGCAGCTGGGATTTTGAGGGGACGGGCAACCACTACCCTCTTCCTTACAAGAAAATTGGTCATGGAGGCAGAGCCAAGATGGCAGAGTAAAAGCAGGAATTTGCCTGAGCTATCCCCCAAACACTTCCAAATACCTTTCTAAAATGACTCTAAACAAATTCTTGGGTAGTAGAATCCACAAAGAGACAGAGTGAAGCTAATTTCCATCCCAAGACAACTTGGATCAGCAGGAAAGGTATATTAGACCAGGGTGAGACCAGTCCTGGTCACAGTCTTGGGGTGACTGAATCACTGGCAGCAGTGGTGCTTTCCAGAACTCTCAGCACACAGATGCCAAAGAAAACTTAGAAAGTCAGCAGGAAAGGTCCGCCACACTTCGGGGAGAGTGGAGCACAGTTTAGCACAGGCTGAGCTAGCACAGCCACAGCCACAGCAAACCAGGAATAGGTCTTGGGAGTGACTGAATTGGCAACAGCAGCAGTAGTAGCAATGTCTGCTTCTGGAGCTCTCAGCCCCCAAATGGTAAAAGTGTCAAACAACTCATCAGAAGGAGATTACAGGGGTCTTTTATGGCATTTCCTATATGGAAAGATATTTGTAACTCATAAGATTTTATATGTACATGTATATGTAGGAGCATTCTGTTGCTTTGCCCACACTCGAATCTAGGTCACAGTCCTGAGCGGCAATCCCAAGGTGCGTAGGAGCAGTAGCACACCAGAGCTTGCAGCAGCAGGGGAGGGGCAGCCTCCTCATGGTTCCGGGACAGAAAAGAATGCTTGTGTTCGCTCACAGATCAGAGCACAGGCCAGGAGAGCAGTAAATACCTCTTATTAGGTCATACCACCTTAGAAGAATGGAAAACTTACAGGTCCCTGGAAGTATCTCTGAAATCAGTCAAGCAAAACTCCTAAAGTTTGGAACAGTTCACCCTCCACCATGGAAGCAGAGCCCCACTTTAACAAAGTGGTAAACTGACTGGGGATTGTTGTGGTGGTGGTATTTGTCCTTCATTTTCGAAGAGGACCATGGCATCGGGGAGATGACGACATGACTTGCAGTTGACTTTTATTCTAATGAGGGAGGGCTGGGCAAGGTCACCAGCCTCACTTTCTCCTCCAGAGCCACCTGGATCCAGTGACCAGATATTCATCAGCATGACTGGAGGTGACCCAGGATACAATGGGAGACCCTGGCCCTTTTAGGCTAAGACCTTTTCAGGTACTCACTTGGAGTGAGGCAATGCCCATTCAGTGAATAGGCTTCTTTAAGAAGTGAGTCAAGGGATGGACCCTTTAGTTAGTAAAAAAGAAAAAAATCAGCTGAGAGGGGAAGACCCTCAGGGTTGCTGTTCCAATGAGAAACAGTTACCACTGACATTCACTGTAAGCCAGGAGGGCCCAAAATGCAGCCATTAAGTGGAGCTTGGACAGGGACCTATTGTGGTCCAATCTATGAAAATGAGCAAACAATTGGTGAGGGGGTGGGGGTGGGGACAGGACTGTAACTATAGAAATTTAATATGGTGATAAGAAAGATCAAAACACACACTCAGAAGAAGAAAACAAAGTCAAACCTCCTACTTCACAAGCCTCCAAGGAAAATACGAATTGATCTCAGACTATGGAAGAGCTCAAAAAAGGTTTTAAAAATCAAGTAAAATATGTAGAGGAAAAATAGGGAAGAGAAATGAGAGTGATGAAAGAAAAATGAAAAACAATTCAACAGCTTGGTAAAGGAGTGTAATAAGAATGTAAATTTTTAAGATCTTCCCTGCCCCTAGGCTAATGTGCACCTGAAGCCTGGGGTGGGAGGCTTGTTTTTCAGTAGATACTTCTTGATTGGCCAGTGAGTCAATAAGGTTGTTACATTCTCTGAGCCAGGAGAAGGCTATATAAGCCCTGATGGGGAGCTTTGTTTTGGGACTCACTTTGAGAAGTGTTCTGTGATTTGATCTGAATTCTGGGAAGCCGTTGTTGAGAGTCCCCCGGCTTTGAAAAACCCAGAATGTGGAAACCCAGATGTTGACTGGGTATGGATGTAATGGTTGGACAGTTTGGAAATCTGTCTACTTGATGTTTCTGTCTTGATAATTATACCTGTATACTTTGAGGTTCAGGGTGATGACCTTTTCTCCTGAACAAGGTAAACGATATATGTCTGACTGATTAAAGTAAGCTTGTTAACCCATTTTGAGTTGCTTTCCTTTAACAAGGCAGATCCAAGAACCTGTGGTAGCTGCAAACCCTGAGGACGCTTGGGGTGCTTGCCGCTACAAGGAGACACAAAAAATACAGAAAAAATAACAACTTATAAAACAAATTAAGCCAATGAAGTGCAAAAAGCAAATAAGGAGAATGCCTTAAAAAGAATATTTGGTCAAATGGAAAAGGAGATCCAAAAGCTCACTGAAGAAAATAATTCCTTAAAAATTAGAATGGAACAAATGGAAGCTAATGATTTTTTTGAGAAATCAAGAAACAATAAAGCAAAACTAAAAGAACGAAAAAATAGAAGACAATATGAAATATCTCATTGGAAAAAAAGCTGACCTGGACTATAGATTTAGGAGAGATAATTTAAAAATTATTGGACTACCTGCAAACCATGATCAAAAAAAGAGCTTAGACATTTTCTTTCAAGTAATTATCCAGGAAAACTGCTCTGGGATTCTAGAAACAGAGTGTAAAATAGAAATTGAAAGAATTCACTGATCATCCCCTGAAAGAGATCCCAAAATTAGAATTGCCAGGAACATTATAGTCAAATTCCAGAGTTCCCAGGTCAAGGAGAAAATATTACATGTAGCCAGAAACAATTCAATTATGGTGGAGCCACAGTGAGGATAACAGATTTAGTAGATTCTACCTTAAAGGATTAGAGGACTTGAAATATGATAATCTGGAGGGCAAAGGAGCTAGTATTACAAATGAGAATCACCTACCCAGAAAAACTGAGTACAATCTTTCAGGAGAAAAAAAATGGACATTCAAGGAGATATTGGACTTTCAAGTATTTTTGATGAAAAGACCAGAGCTGAATAGAATATTTGACTTTCAAATACAAGACTCAAGAGAAGCATAAAAAGGTAAACAAGAAAGGGAAATCATAAGGGACTTAATAAGGTTAAACAATTTGCCTTCCTGTATGGGAAGATGATATGTGTAACTCATAAAACTTTTCTCATTATTAAGGTAGTTAGAAGGAGTATGTGTAAACAAGAGGGCAGAAGAGTGAGTTGAATATGGAGGGATAATATCCAAAAAATAAAATTAAGGGGTGAGAGAGGAATGTACAGGGAAAAAGAGAAAGGGAGAGATAGAATGGGGTAAATTATCTCACATAAAAGAGGCAAGAAAAAGATTTTACAGTGAAAGGGAAGAAGAGGAAGATGAGGGGGAGTGAGTGAACCTTACTGTCATCAGAATTGGCTCAAAGAGGGAATAACATATACACATGCAACTGGGTATATAAATCTACCTTACCCTAAAGGAAATTAGGAGGGGAAGGAAATAAGAGAAGAGGCAGTGTTGATACAAAGCTAGCTTGTGTGGTCAAATCAGGACATGCCTGTTGTTCAGTGAAGACCATGAGGAAGTTAGTAAATTGGAGTGGGGGGGCAGCTTTATTAGAATTCCATCAGTTGGTGCGAGACTTTTTGTTTGCAAATATTTGTGCACTCAATCTAGGCCCTAATGTTGAGTTGCAAAAAAGTATGGATCCATTTTCTGCTGTTTGTGTGTATGATTAACACCAAGATTACAGATTGGAGGAGGGGGTAGTCAGAAGCAAAACACCCTTGTGAAGGGACAAGGTGAAAGGAGAGAGAGAATAGAATAAATGAGGGGAAAATATGATGGAGGGAAATACAGTTAGCAATAGTAAGTGTGAAAAAAATTTTGAAACAATCTTCTCAATAATGACCTCCTTTCTCAAACATATAGAGAACTGAGTCAAATCCATAAAAATAAGGCTCATTCCCCAAATGATAAATGATCAAAAGATATGATCATTTTCACATGAAATAATCAAAGCTATCTATATCCATATGAGAAAATATTGTAACTCACTATTGATTGGAGAAATTAAAATTAAAACAATACTGAGGTTCCACCTCATACCTATTATATTGTCTAAAAGGAAAATTATAAATGTTGGAGTGAATATGGGCAGATTGGGACACTAATACACTGTTTGTAGAGTTGTGAATTGATCCAACCTTTCTGGAGAGCAAATTGGAACAATACCCAAAGGGTTATAAAACTGCATACCCTTTGACCCAGCAATACCACTTCTAGGTCTGTATCACAAAATGATCATACATATGGGAAAAGGACCCATATGTATAAAAATATTTATTGTAGTTCTTTTTATGGTGGCAAAGAATTGGAAATTAAGGGAATGACCAACCATTGGGGAATGGCTGAACAAGTGGTGGTATATGATTATAATGAAATACTATTGTGGTATAAGAAAAGAGTAGGCAGACTTCAGAAAAACCTGAAAGACTTGAATGAACTGATGCTAAGTGAAGGGAGCAGAACCACTGTACACAGTAATAGCCACAATGTTCAATGACTAACTTTGATAGATTTATCTCTTCTTAGCAATGTGAGGATCCAAGGCAATTCCAAAGGATTCATGAAGGAAAATGCTGTCTACATCCAGAAAAAAGAACTATGGAATCTGAATGCAGTTTGAAGCATATTATTTGCTCTCTTTTTTCTTTTTTGTTTATTTCTTCTTTTCCAATGGGTCCTCCCATTGGTTTTAATTCTTCTTTACAACATGATTAATGTGAAAATAGGTTCAATATGAACATATATGTACAGCCTATATCAAATTACATGCCATCTTGGGGTGGGGGAGGCGGGGAAAGATGAGGAGAAAATTTGAAATTCAAAATCTTATGGAAGTGAATGGTGAAAACTAAAAATAAACAAATTAGTTCATTTTTAAAGAGAGATTCTTTTAATATTGTCTCACAACCAGAATTGTTTGATTTATAGTTTCAACCCTGGGCTGAACTCAGAGACATACAATTTTTACTGGATGCAGAACTCCTAAGATTACTCTATCTTTAGCCCACCTCCAAATAAGTAGTTAGAGGCAGGGAGGGGGTAGGATTAGAATATAAGGGCTTGGAATTTAAGGCTACTCTGAAGGAGCAGATATAAAAGACAAGATATACAGATGCTGATTTTTTTAAAGAAGCTTTGGGAAAGTTTCACATTTGTACAATCTGTATTTTTAAAGCACTCCTTATAAATCTGAAGTCTCAGTTTGGAAAAAATAAAAATTCATTTTATTTAAATTTATTTGTTCACAGAACTATTACGTCTGACATATATATATATAGATCATTTTATATATATATATCATTTTATATATATATATATATATATATATATATATATATATATATATAAACTTAAAAGCCTAAAAACGGTAGATAATTGGATAATTGTAGGAGACAGAAACCTCCATTTGATCCCACTTGAAAAAAAATTCCACCTTCCTCACTTTTTTCTACTGTACTCATTCCCCTAAATTTTTTTTAAAGCAATTGGGGTTAAGTAACTTGCTCAAGGTTGCATGGCCAAGTGTTTCTGGGTGGGTGCTAAGTGTCTGAGCCCGGATTCAATCCCCAGGTCATCCCGACACTGGGGCCGGTGCTCTTACTCGCTGTGCTACCTGTCCACCTCTCATTCCCCTAAATTTTAAAATATTTTCCCCCAACCTTCAAATCCATGATAATGATTATATAATTTAGTGATAAGGTTCTAGATAATTGCTTATACATATGTTTTCTCATAAGATTTTTTACACAGGTGCCAATATTCAGGTTAAATTCATATTTAGATTACTTTATCTTTCAGGTCATCTAGCTCCCTTAGACATGGGCTTCACACCCATCAGTGATTTAGGGGATGTCTACTCCCAGCAGGTGAAGATATCTGCTAGAGGAATGGGAAAATTAGATTCAGTTTTATGCTGATAGTGACAATCCAAAGCACTTTTTTCATGTCCTGAAGGCAATTGATGAGCCAAAGATCGATGATGCATCTCAACTATTCAGCCCAGAGTGAGCCATATTGATTAGTAATAAGAACCTGATCCTGGAGAGAAGGGCTGAACACTCCCATAGGGTTATCAACAGACCATCCTCAACCAATGCTGAAGCCATTGACCATATACCTCAGGCTGAAATCAAACCCTCTCTAGCTGAACTTCCAAGTGAAGAAGAGTTTTTGCAGGCCATTAGGCTCCTCTCATGAGACAAAGCATCTAGTGCTGATTCTATTCCAGCTGAGATTTATAAGGAAGGGGTCCACTGCTCATAAAAAAGCTCACTGAAATCCTACAGGTCATATTACAAGAGGAGGTTATCCCAAGGAGTTCAAGGATGCATCCATTGTCCATCTCTACAAAGAAAAAGAAAATAAGTTGCCCTGTGACAATGACAGAGGGGGGAAGTCCCTCTCTTAGTCTTTGCTGGCAAGATTCTTGCTAGATTTCTCCTTAATAGGCTGATCCTTCACCTAGAAGATGGTCATCTACCCAAGAGCCACTGCGGTTTCCAAAAGGGCAGAGGAATGGTCCATAAGATGTTTGCTGCCCAACAATTCCAGGAAAAATGCCAGGAGCAGAACACAGGTTTGTGAACAACTTTTGTTGATCTAACCAAAGCCTTTGATACAATTATTCTCAAGGACATGTGGAAGATCATGGTGAAATCTGGCTGCCTGGAGAACTTCATCAGTATTACATGACAGTTTCATGACAGCATGCTTGCATGGGTACTGGATAAAGGATGATGTTCTCACACTTTCCCAGTTATCAGTGGGGTGAAGCAGGGCTATGTGCTTGTTCCCATCCTTTTTTTAGAAAGGTATTTCAGTAATTTTGTCAGATACCCTTAAGGAGGACAAAAATGGCATCAAGGTCAGCTGGTAATCGTTTTATTTGAAAAGGCTACAGGGGGTGGACCCAAGATGGCAGCATAGAAGCAGAAAAACTCTGTGAGCTCCCCCCAAATCCACCTCAAATACCTATAAAATATGACTCTAAACAAATTTTATAGCTACAGAACCCACAAAGTGATAAAGAGAAACAAATCTCCCACTGAGGGCAGTCTGGCAGGGCAGCAGGAAGGGTCCATTATAGCATGCTGTGAGCTGAGCCCAGCCCCACATAATCCTATGGTTTTAGCCCCAGGGTAGCCCGGACCAGCAGTGGCTAGAGCAGAATTCGGGAGAGTGAATCACCAGCAGCTATGGTGGTTTCCAGAAATATCAACCCATAAATGCCAAAGAAAAAGTACAAGGTCTGTGTAGAACTCTGTTGGAACTGGGGGATGGGACAGAGGCACAGTCCAGCCTGCAGATTGTAGGGGGGCCAAATGACCATTCAGAGTGTAATTGCTTTTGCTTTAACCTGCTTGGATCTAAATCATGGTCTTGGGTGGTGGTCCTGAGGTGTGTGACCAGTGAGCCATAGTTTGTGGGGGCTAGAAAGATGGTGCCCTCCTAATAGCTCCAGCAGCTACAAAAACCCCAGTGATTTGGTACAAAGCTCTCCCCTCTGGAAACAGAGTTCTACTGTGGCAAAGAGCTCAAAAGTCAAGTAATTGAGTGGCAACATGAGCAAGCAAAGGAAGCAAAGCAAGCACAGAAATCTAACTTTAGATTCCTTTTTTGGGGACAAAAAGGATCAAAGCATGGAACAGGAGGAAGACAACAAAGTCAGAAATCCTTCCCAAAAAACTTCCAAGAAACATATGAATTGATTACAGGCCATGGAGGAGCTCAAGGATTTTGAAAATCAAGTAAGAGAAATGAAGGAAAAATTGGGTAGACAAATTAGAATGATGCAAGAAAATTATGAAAAGAGAGTCAAAATCCTGACTGAAGAAAGTAACACCTTGAAAAATAGACTAACCAAATGGCCAAAGAGGCTCAAAAGGCCAATGAGGAGAAGAATGCCTTAAAAAGCCAAATTTGCCAGATGGAAAAATAATTTCAAAAGCTCACTGAAGAGAATCATTCATTCAGAATTAGATCGGAGCAAATGGAAGCTAGTGACTTTATGAGAAATCAAGACACTTTTAAGCAGATACAAAGAAATGAAAAAATAGAAGGCAATGTGAAATATCTCATTGGAAAAACCACTGACCTGGAAAATAGATCCAGGAGAGATAATCTAAAAATTATTGGACTACCTGAAAGCCACAATCAAAAAAAGGACCTAGAAATCATCCTCAAGAAATTCTCAAGGAAAATTGCCCTGATGTTTTAGAACAAGAGGGCAAAATAGAGGTTGGAAGAATTCACTATTTACCTCTTGAAAAATATCCCCAAAAGAAAACTCCTAGGAATATTATAGCCAGGTTCCAGCTTTCCCAGATCAAGGAGAAAATATTACAAGCAGCCAAGAAGAAACAATTTCAATATTGGGGAAACACTATCAGTATAACACAGGATCTAGCAGCTTTTACACTAAGGGATCGAAGGGCTTGGAATATGATATTCTAGAGGTAAAAAGAACTGGGATTAAAACCAAGAATCACCTACCCAGCAAAACTGAGTATCATGTTTCAGGGGAAAATATGCTCATTCAATGAAATAGAGGACTTTCAAGCATTCTTGATGAAAAAACCAGAGTTGAATAGAAAATCTGACATTCAGATGCAAGAAGCAAGAGAAACATGAGAAGGTAAACAGGGAAAAAAATCATAAGGAACTTATCAAAGTTGAACTATTTACATGCCTACATGGAAAAATGATAATTGTAACTTATGAAACTTTCTCAGTATGAAGATAGTCAAAGGGAATATAAATGCGGGTATATATAATGTATACTTACATATATATGTCTATATAGGAGGGTATGTGTGCATATGAATACATATGTGAATGTGTGTACATATATGTACATATACATAGGTATACATACACAGAGGGCACAGGATCAATTGAATAGGAAGCGATAATATTTAAAAGGTGAAATTGAGAGGTGAGAGAGGAATATATTGAGAGGAGATGGGGAGAGACCAAAGGGGGTAAGTTATCTCACATATAAGAGGCAAGGGATAACTGTTACAATTGAGGGCAATAAGAGGAAGGCAAAAGGGAATGGTTCAACCTTATTCTCATTGAATTTTGCTTAGGGTAGGAATGATATACACACTAAATTAGGTATCTTGCCCTACAGAAGAGTATGGGGGCAGGGGATGCGAGGGGGGTGATGGAGGGGAGGGCAGGTTGAGGGGGAGGGTAGTTAGAAGTACACACTTTTGAAAAGGGCAGGGTCAAAGTAGAGAACAAGTGGGTGGCACGACAGGATGGAGGGAAATATAGTCAGTCTTTCACAATATATCCACTATGGAAATGTTTTGCGTAACTACACATGTACAACCTATACTGAATTGCTTATCTTCCCAGTAAAGGTGGGTGATGAGGGAGGAAGGGAAAGAATCTGGAATTCAAAATTTTTAAATCAAATGTTTAAAAAATTATTATTATTATTATTCACATGCACCTGGGAAATAAGATATACAGGCACTGGGGTATGGAGATCTATCTTTTTTTTGCTTTTTTTTCCTTTGGAGGCCAATTGGGGTTAAGTGACTTGCCCATGGTCACACGGCTGGTTTTATGTGTGTGTGTGTGTATGTGTGTTAAGTGTCTGATGCCAGATCCTAGCCTCCCCGGAGATCTATTTTGGTGTACCAGAAAGTCAGAAATAGGATGGAGGAGGATATAGGAGAGAGCAGATTGGAGGATGGTGTAATACAGTGGGATTGCTGTTTTGGGGTAGTGGGTAAGGGAAAGATGGAGAAAATTTGTTATTCAAAATCTTATGGAAATGAATGATATAAATTAAAAATAAACATAAAATTTAATTTAAAAAGCAAGACAGAGTTGTTAAGGAATTAGGAAATAGGAGTATGGTCCCAGCCTCAGTGGAACTGTACATACACAATGCATACAGAAAAACCTAAATGGGGTGGCATTTATGTATGATACTGATATTATAATAAGCCTCTCTATGTCATAATTTACTCTAAGTTAGTTCTTCACCATTACTGCATAGACGCTATCTTAGGGGAAGCCCCTTCTATGGGCTGGTGATCCAGCACCCTGGCCTACACATCCTGCTGGTGCTGTTTTCTGATTGGCTAGCTTTTGTGGTTCTTTTCTGGTCAAAATGGGTAGTTAGATATTGTGGTCCTGCCTTGGGCTAAATGGATGGTGTGGGTGTGGTTGAGAGCGTGGACAGGCCTCTTTAAACATTGGATTTGGGGGCAGAGGCTAGCCAGAGGCAGTGACTGTATTGAGTCTGGGGGTCTGTCATGTCATTAAAGCCAGATTGTACGGTCAGATCAGGACATGCCTATTGTTCAATGAGGCCCATGAGGAAGTTAGACTATTAGGGCTGGGGGCAGCTTTATTAGGATTCCATCAGTTAGTGTGAGACTTTTTGTTTGTAAATGTTTGTGTATTCAATGAAGCCCCTGATCCTGAGATGCAACAAAGTATGGATCCATTCTCTGCTGCATGTGCTAATGTTGTTGTGACAATTAACAGCAAGAAAACACAAGTCCTCTACCAGCCAGAGAACTGGTATCCATACAAAGAACCACTGCTTACAGCAAATGGAGAAATCTTGAATGCTGTGGATAAGGTCAATTATTTTGGCAGTGAACTTTCCTGGGATATACACGCAGAATCAGATGATGAGGTTGATGAACACATTGCCAGAGATAGAAATTTTGTCCACAAGGCTTTAGTTACTATCCTAAACCTATGTTGTTTCTTATTTTTTTAAGTGTTTTTATTGATTTCTTTTGTTTTTAAAAATCCCCATAGTTTTTCCCAGTATCCTTCTTCCTCCCCATTGTAGAGAGTCAGCCAATTTTTTAAAGACAAAAAAGGAAGAGGAAAAAAAAAATCATCCTAACTGATCATTACATTGGAAAACATTAGCAGTGTATAACACTTGTGGGCCTTCTACCTCTGCAAAGGACTGAGGTGGCTATATCTAGATCATATATTCTTTCAAAATAAATCTACCCCCCAAACCTTTCACCCCCACCTATGCCACACACTTTAAGCTTCATGGTTATTAGTTGGGGGTGAGGGGTGCATGTCTATAATCTCTTCTCTAGAAGCTAAGGCTGGTGGATTGCTTGAGTTCAGGAGTCCTGACCTACAGAAGAATTAGAGTTGGTGGGCTAGCACATGAAGTTCAGCACCAGTAGAGTGAGTCCCCTGAAAAGAACTGGGCCACCAGGCTGCCTGAGAAAGGGTAAAAGGGCCCCAGTTAGGGAAAAAAAGGAGCAGGTTAGAACTTTGGTGCTACTCAGGTAAATAGCAGTGGTATTTTCAGCCTGGGCAAGATCAAATAATACCCCCAAGGCCCCCTCCCAAAAAAGGTTCATGGTTAAATTGAAACAGAAATAATCTCAGTCTCATATTAGTGGTTAAATCTCATAGATCACCCCCCATTGGGGGCAGGAGCACAATTCCTCCCAGTCTGGCACTTTGGTCCAGGGAATACAGGGAAAATATAACTTCATAGATCTGTCTTCCCAAGGTTAGTTAAACTCTGAATCTGTTTTTGTTTTAGAAAGTACTAAAAATATGTCTTGCTTTACCTAGGGCAGGAAAATAAAACAAATCTGAAAAGGAAACTATTTTTGTAACGCCCTTCCTCTTGGAGGGAATTTCCTGACATTACAAAGATATTTCCTGTTTAAAGGCAGCTGATAGAAGATCAGAATGCATTGCTTTCATTTCATATAAAATTTAAGAAGAGATCTGTGCAACAGCCCTGAACATCCCAAGGCTGGAAACGGTTTTGAAGATTTTTTGTTTTTTTCTAGGAATATCAACATTCTCTTTCTGGATGGTGAAGTCAAAATTGCTTTTTTGAAGTGGACTGTGTTAGCAAGAGACAGTGTGAAGAAGAGATTTGTTAGGCACAAATACTGCTTAACCCTGAGGACCAGTCAAGGGCAGGAAATTGTTATGGTGTGGTGAAAAGAACATGGGAGTCATAGGACCTAGGTTCGGATCCTCTCTCTGACATTTCCTGCCTGGGTGACACTAGGAAACTCATTTAACTTTTCTGGGCCTCAGTTTCCCCCTGATGAAATGATCTCTAAGGTTCCCTTCCTGCTTTAAATCTGTGACCCTATGAGCAACAGAACCAAGAAGCTGGAAAATTCTCTAGTGTGTTTCATTGAACTGAGAAGTTTCTCAGTGTTTGCCAGGATAAGACTGAAGAGGACAACCAGGGCAGGGTGACGGCTGCTACGATCCAATCCATTTCTCCACTTGGAGGGGACCTGTTTCTCTGAAGACAAAGTTAGGGTAAGTCTGGCTATTTTCTTCCTTGGGGGCAAATCTAAACTAAATAGATTATTGAATAAGAGGAATATTGAATGATATCTCCCAGAGGCAGTGGATTCTGAAGGGGGAGCACCCATTGAGAGAAGGGCATTCTAATTAACTAGAGTGTTTTCAGAATGGAAAGAATCAATCATAGATTTGGGATGTGGAGTTTTTAGTTCGTGATCAAACCTGGGCTTTCATGGGTGTGCCAAGCTCCACATAGGGAGTTCCCTGGCCACCCCAACTTAACAGTCTCAGAGAGTGTCTATGGGCATTGAGTAGTTAGGTGGCTTGCCCAGGATCCCAGAGGAAGAATATGTCAGGGGCTTGAACCAAGGTCTTCCTGACTGCTAGACCAGTTCTCTCTCCACTACACTACCCTGCCTCTTGAGCCATAGAGGCAGCTAGACCTTGTGGAGAGGAAGATCTGAGTTTGAGTCCCATCTCAGGCACTTTCTAGCAGTTCTATCCTCACCAAGTCATTTGAACCTGTTGGCCTCACTTTACCATCTATGAGATGGGAATAGTAATAATAATACCTACTCAACAGAGCAGTTATTGGAACCAAGTGAACTAACATAAAGTGCTTTGTAAAGCTTAAAGCACTATATAAATGCTAGATATTCTTTCCCCCCCCCAATGATGTAAAAATTCTTCCCCAATTACATATAGAAATTGTTTTTAACATCTGCTTTTCTTGTTTCCCTTTATTTATTATTTTATTTTTCCCCAGTTGCATGTGAAAACAATTTTTAACATTCACTTTTAATACTTTGAGTTCCAAATTCTCTCATTTCCTCCCTCTTCACCTCTCCCACCCCACTTGAGAAGGCAAGAGATTCAACATAGGTTATACATTTGTAGTCATGCAAAACATATCCATAATAGTCATAACATTTGTTTTTTTCAAAAATGTTGAGTCCTCTCTTGTCCTCCCACCCACACCCTCCATTGAGAAGGCAAAAAATTTGATGTAGGTTATATATTTGCACTCATGCAAAACATATTTCCATACTAGTTATGTCACTGGAAAGAAAAAACAGACAAAAAACCCAAGAAAAATAAAGAAAGCAAAGAAAAAGTATGCTTTGATCTACACTTAGACTCCATCCATCAAGTCTTTCTCTGGAGAAGAATAGCTAAATGCCAGATATTAATTATTATTAATTATGTAGGGGGAAAAGAAGGAAAACAGTTTTGGAACAGTTGTGGCAGATTCTCTTAATCACTGGAGAGGAATGATATGTTTTGGAAGACCCATCATCAGGAATCTGACTACTATGGGTCAAAGAAAGAGTGGAGTAGAGAAAGCAGGAATCATGCAAGCAGAAGAAGAGGGCTTCTGAAGGAATATTTGCCATGCACCTGGCAGGATCTGTAGCAGGATGACAAGACATTCCCTGTTCAAGGGATGGAGACTAGGGGAGGTAACCAAGTAATTTTACAATTGTGAAAAAGGTCCTTTTGGATAAAACTGCAGAGATAAAGTAACCATTGGGACCACTCTGAAAGTGTCTATTATCTAAGGACAACAAAAATTTATGAAAACAGGGGATAAGATCATCTACTTTACATAATTTGCTCTATTTTCATTTTTCCTTCCTTTCCACTATTAGGTTACCAGGTGATTGGGGGGATTTCTACATTTTCAGCTCATCAAGTAGTCAATAAATGATTCCTGATTCCTATTTTCTCCCTCACAGACAGCTAAGATTCCATATCTGAAAAGCAGATTTTTCCCCTTAAAAATAAAACTTGAAATTCTCTAGGAAATCAGCCCTGTGAGCTCCATGATGCAACATCTATATTATACATATATATATCAAATATATAATTGTACGCAATAGGTACAGGAAAAATATATATTATGCATTTGAATCTATGTGTTTATATATATACATGTAAACACATATAATTTACACACACACACATATACAGATATACATACTCCATGGCCTCCATTGGGCTGTCCATTTATATGTCTATACATGTATATATGCATACATATATCTATTGTATAGATATGTATATATCTATATATCACACATACAGAGTGTTTGCTGGAGAAGGTCTTCTCTGACTAAGGGAATTCAAGGAGGCTTACTAGAGTGGATATTTCACTTGGGCATTAAAAGATTGGTGGAAATTTAAGAGGCAGAGAAGGAAAGCAAACTCTTACTGGGATGGGGAACAGTCTGAGCAAAGACACAGGGTGAGAGCACGTGAAGAGTTGGGTAGCTTGTCTAGAGCATAGAGTCCATAGAAAGGTGCCCCAGGAGATAATGCTATGATGGTGAGGTAGCACCAGATAGTAGAAGGTTTGAAGGTGAGCAGAGAGGTTCGGACTTTAATTGGTAGGCATTGAAATGTCCATGGCCTCATATACTAAGCCCCTGTATATAACAAGTTTGGAAAATTACTGAATTCTTCCTGAACTTGTACATGCCTAGCCAGGGGCCCCTCTGTTGCGATATGATAGAAAGACAGACCTTGCTGTACTTCCTGATAAGATGTCAGAATGACCCAGGGCAGGACACGGACGTCTGGGACCCCTGATAAGTCAGGGTAGGGCTATACAACTGTCCAGATCAAGGCTTGGCTATAATGGACCTGTTTATCTACCACTGTCAAACTAACTTTACTCCCCACACCCATTTTATGTTTTTTTACTTTAAAAATTCCCCCTTTCCTGATGGTCGGGGCAGCTCTCCTAAGGTTTCCTTGGGAGACTGTCGCTGGCCAGCTCAATAAAATGATGCTCAGAATAATTGACTTGGGTTTGGGGTCATTTTTTTCTCTAACTGGCCATTTCAGCATGAAATGAAAACTTTTGAATAAAGGAGTAACATTACCCAGGTCTCTGAATCAGAACTGGTCTCTGCTCTCAAAGAGCAGACATTCTTTGGTGGGAAATAAACTCTTCCGAAAATTAAATACAAAATAGGTATAAAGTATTTCATGAGAAGCACTCACAAGCAAGGGGAATCAGGATAGGCTTCCTATAGGAAGTAGGACCTGAGCTAAACTTTGAAAGAAGTCAGAGATTCCACAAGGTCAAGGTTGTGAACAGAAAGTGCATTCCAGGCAAGAGTAACAGCACGTACAAAGGCTTGGAAATGGGAGATGGGATGTTGTAGATGGAGAAGATCAAACTGAAAAATAGCAAGGGGTGCATTGCCGCTGAAAGTAGATGACTTAGTGGATAAAAGCACTGACCTGGATTCAGGAAGACCTGAGATTAAAACTGGCCTCTGACACTTACTAGCTTTGTGACCCCAGGCAAGCTGCTTAAGTTCTGTCTGCCTCACTGTCTCCATCTGTAAAAGGGGAATAACGATAGCACCAGGGCTGCTGTGAAGATAAAATTAGATAGTATTTGTAAAATGTCTTAGAATGCTGTATAAATGCTAACTATTAGCAATCACCAGACTGTGGTGTATGAGGGAGGAAGTAAGATGATTGAAAAGGTAGGAAGTAGCCAGGTTATGAAGGGCATTAAAGCCAAATGGAGACTTTTATATTTGATCTCAACCAGAGAACTTGGTCTTTGACCCTAAATGTTAAAGCTTTGCTGATCTCCAAATCCCAAGTCAAAGAAAGCACCAGACTTCCTGACCTTCTTGGTTCCTAAACTTACTTGGTTCCCTAGATTAGAGAAAAATCTGCTTCTACCTTGAATTGCCTTCTTTCTTTTTTTTTTCTTTTTTCTCCTTCCTTCCTTCCTTCCTCCCTTTTCTCCCTTCCTTCGTTCCTTCATTATTTCATTCATTCATTCATTCATTCATTCGTTCGTTCGTTCCTTCCTTCGTTCCTGTAAAACAGATAAACAGGAGGGCTGCTAGCACAAGTTCACTCTTGATCTGGTAAGACAGGAAAGACACTGAAAAGGGATTAATAATCTTACTTTATTCTAGTCTAGTTTTCTCAGAATAGAATTGCTGATGATGGGGCACAAGTTCCTACAGTATTCTCTAATCACTATTCTCACAGGGGCCAGTGAGAAGGGGGAGCAACTACCCCTATGTCTACATGGGGTCAGTCAAAACAGGCACAACTGTACATCCCCTAAATCTCCTCAAGTCTCAGTGGGGTCTGGCTGAGGCAAACACAGATTCCCCCCCAAGCCTTGATGGGGGATGATCAAGGCACAAAACAATCCATCTTGTACATTCAACCCTAAGGTTCCCCCTAAGCCTCAATGGGGCCAAGTGAGGCACACACAGCATTTGTGCATTCAACCCTAAGGTTCCCTATTTACTGACCACTTTCCACTTGCTTTATAGGGGCAACAGACAAAGAAGGCATATTGCCAGCAATAGTCTCACAAGTTTACATCACCTCATGCCTATATCTCACTGCGCAGCTGCAATGGATGTTTACATCATTTATCATTATATAATGCACAAGCATGATGGAGATTTTTTGAACTATAATTGTGGGAACTCATATCTAATACCTGGGAAGAAGAGATTGTGATGGCTATGGGTCCTGGGAAACTGAACTCTAAGAAATAATAACAAATCCACTTTACACACACTAAAATCTACCTTACTTACACTAAACCTTACTTACACTTCCTTCCTTCCTTCTTTGTAAATTCCACTTTATCTTGGTACTTGCATCTAGCACCCATGTCCTCTTTTCCTTGCACTACTACAGCTACCTTGTCTTTAAGCATCAATGTTTATTAATAAAGGAAAATAAAATATAAACTCAGAAATAACACACAAAAGTAAGGCAGATAGGTATGTCAAAGATTCCATCTTGTGCAATTGGGATGACAGTAAAACATCTGAGCTATTTTTCCTGATTATTGTCTACTGCTACCAGCATCCTCTGACCTAGTTTGATCAATGTTTCTCTCATTCTGGGGTTCTTAACCTGTGGTCCCTAAATAATTGGTTTCCTTTGTAATCCTATATATTTTATGCATTTAAATGCATCATTCTGAGAAGGGTGCAAAGGCTTCACCAGACTACCTAAGGGTCTACAAAACAAATAAAGGTTAATAAACTTTAATCTAGAAAGAGAAACAATTCCTTGGGTCTGGCTCCTTTGTTGCCCTCCAAAATAATGATGTCATTCTACTCTAGAATATCCTCAATCTCCCTGAAGGGCTCTTGATTATCAGAGATAGGTGGAGCCTAGAAGGAGGAATAGGGAATTTCTCTGTGACAGCAGGCTAGGCCATGAGTTTACAGACAACTTTCTCAAATCTCAATTTTCTTCCATAGGAAAATTCCAGGGAAAGAACATCAGACACAATGAACTTGGAGAAGACAATGCAGATCCCAGCTCTCGGTTGTCCTTTGTATCTGGGGACACTCTATGACTGCCGCACAGATACCTCTATCCCTGGTAATTCCTCTCCTGAAGCCAAGACCTCATTCCAGAAAACAGGGGAGGAGAATTTCAGGAAAGAGTTAGAGGAGGAGAATGTTGTGTGTAAGGTCAAGTTGGAAGAAAGTGCCAGGCAGAGGATTCTCTTACCTTGTCCTTTCTCCCAGCCAGAAGCCAACTACATTATTACTCTTATCCAGCTAAAGGAGATTCTATGTACTTGTGATGCTAGTTTATCAGAGATGTACTGTACTCTGATGCCAGGCATCAGAGATGGGGGTGAGAATGAACTAGAAGGGCAAGTTAGGAGGGTGTAAAATTAATGGAAAATAAGATCTTCCTTCTCAGCCCATTAATAGGCCTCATGTGGAGCCCATTAAGGGAAGCTTGCTTAGGGGACGCTTGCTTGTAGGAAGCACCTTTTGTTAATTTCTAATTAAGCACTGAGTCAGAAGGGTTGTGATGCCCTCTGGTTCTAAAAAGGGTGTAAATACTCTGAGGTTAGCATTTTGCTTTGGGTCTCACTCATTGGAAGAGTGTTCTTGTGATCTGACCAGATGAGACTCTGGGTAGCCATTAAGGAGCCCCCCAGCTTTGAAAAACCCAAATGCTGGTGCTTCTTTTCTCTGATATCTATGTATGTATTGCCTTGGTCAGACAACTGGATCTGCCTGTTGATCTGCACTAATTTCTCAGATAGTTATAAGCCCTGTCTGTTGGTCTTTATCTCTCTGCTTGTTTTTTCTCTGTTTTCTTTGTTTGGATGTTTTCTAAAGTTCAGAGTGCTGACTTTTCCCCTGAACTAATGAATTTAATTTAAAAACATTGTTGTCTCCTTAAGCAGCTATCTTTCCTAGTAAAACAGATCTAAGAACCTGTGCTAGTAGCCACTCTGGGTATGCCAGTATGGTTGCCACTACAGAGTGGGACTCATTCACCCCATTAGGCAGATATCAAAAACAGAGGCAATCTCTGCAAGATCTAGCAAAAAGAGTCCATAATCAGCCCAAGGATCTTCTGTGACTGAAGTAAGTCAGACATGTTCTGTGTTATGGGAAGGTAGAGTGTTTGCCCTTACAGACACAAGATACTTAATACATCAGAGTAAATCCAGTTACAGTGAACACTCAGGGCAGTCTCAAAGGGGAATGGAAGCTTTAATCATGTAGAAAGAAAGATCCTTTTCCTTCAGTGAGAGTGAGGACTGGGAATGATTTGTATGTAAATGGCCTTCTGAAGCTCTAGCAGTCTGTGGGGGAAGCATGCAAGGCAAGAAGCTGAACTTGGGAAAGCAGTGCTCAGAGGTAGAGCTAGTGATAGGGACAAGCACCATGATGTCATTGAGAGCGGAGATTCCCAATGAGTAGACTTCCACTGCCAACACAGACCTGCAATTGATTGGGGCATGGAGACAGGCTGTAACTTGCCCATATGGTCCCACAATCTAGGTATGTCAGAGGAGGAACTTCAACCTCAGGGTTCCTGACTCTGAAGCCAGCTCTTGAGCCACTACCACACGCCATCTCTCTTTGTAGAACAACTGCGACTTTTCATGCTCTAGAGCAAATCCAAACTACTGCCTCACCCCCTGCTTAGGACCCCTAGTAGGTGGGGACCTCACTCTGGGTAACCTCCTGCTCTCTAACTAGGGCAGGCAGTGTGCTAGGCTGCTCTTGGAGTCAGAAGACCAGGACTCTGCTTTGATGCTTAATGTGTTTGCAAAAAGTTAGCCAACTTCTCTTTGAGTCTCAGTTCATTTGTCTGCAAAATGGGGCTAATGACATTGGCACAACTTACCTCAAAAAGTGTTGAGAGGAAAGTGCTTGTAAACCCTGTGAAATATATATCATCATAGGCCTTTTTTCAGAATGCAGTCCCTAGGCTGGGAGGAAGAGAGGCTTCTCAACCTGTAGAAAAAACAAAGGAGCTCAGAATAGGGAATTGTGTACTGGGGCTGTGGGGTAGGAAGAATGAGGGTCCAGATTCAGGAGTTCATATTAAGGTTCCCCCTATCCATCATAGAAGGCTGAGTGGAGCAAGGGAGTTGCAGAGGCCTAGAGAAGTTCTTTCCAGCTCAGGAATAGGATCTTCTCCCCCTCTGGAATCTGTGCCTCTTTCCCTGCCTACCCTCCTTCCACAAACTGCCTTCCAGGCCCAGGTGCCCTTGATAGAAAGAACACCCTAAAGTGACAGGCTGTGGTCCCTGTGTAATCTGCCATTTAATCCCTAATGTCTGTCTCATTCTAGGCATCACTTTGTGGGACAGGGAGACCCTTGAGAAAAATGTAACCACAGAAGATCAGTACAAGACTGACTTTGATATCATCACCTCTGACTCTATTAATGAAAAGACTAATGCCATGAACATCCCTGCAGAGCTGAAAGCAAGTATCCTGGGGGGAATGGTGGAAATAGGAGGCTCTGCCAAGTATTTAAATGACACCAAGACATCCCAACAGCAAGCTCGGATCACTCTCAAGTACAGTGTGACTACACAGTTTTCCCACCTCACGATGAACCACCTAGGATATCATAATATCTCTTACTATGATGTGTTTGATAATGAAACAGCGACCCACGTGGTCACTGCAGTGCTCTATGGGGCCCAGGCTTTCTTTGTGTTTGATCAGAAAGTTTCCACCAATGAAAATGTTAAGGAGAAAGAAGGAACACTGAAGGCTGAAGTAGAGAAGATTCCCCAAGTATCAGGAAAAATAGGGGGAGGGATAAAAAAGGAAGACAGTGAGAAAAAATCAACCAAGGAATTCAGGTGTAAGTTTTATGGGGATTTTGTCCTTGAGACCAATCCAGTGACTTATGAAGATGCAGTAACAGTCTATGCCTCCCTTCCTAAGCTGCTTAAGGGCCGTGGAGTGCCCCTCCAAGTCTGGCTGTACCCTCTGGAGAAGCTGAGCTCCAAGGCTGCCAGGCTGGTTCGAGGGATCAGCATTAGCTTGGTGTGGGATGCCCAGAACACTCTGGAAAAGTTATCTGAGTGTGACAAGAGGTGTAATGACATGTTGGAGGCACCAGGGCTCTCAGTCTTTTCTGCCATCAGGGAAAAGATCGGGCTATTCCAAGAACTAAATAGACAACACAGACAGCTTTTACAGAAGGAAATAGCCAAGGCCTTACCCCTGATCCGGGCAGGCAGAGCAGAGGAAGATGAGCTAACCAGGATTTTAATCAGGGAAAGCCAGTCCCCATTCAGCACTAGGAGGCTCTCAGAGTTCTTGAAACGGAAGCTCCAGGAGATGAAGGTGGTAAATTCCTACCTCACCCTTCTGAAGGGGGTGCCAGTCATACCTGATCAGAATGAGCTGGATGATATGATACTAGACTTTCCACACAGATTTGTCCTGGTGTTTGCACTCACCTCCTTGCAGGAGGAACCCTATTTAGCAGATTGGGAACAATGGCTACGGAATCCAGCATCATACAGTCCTGACTGTGAACAAAAGACATATTCCTCCTGGGTCAAGGACAGAGAGACAAGGAGAAAAACAATACAATTGGCAGAAGACTTTTCAACATTTGCCAAGGCCAATCATTCCAGTGAGAAGACTCAATTCATTGTGGCATCTGTCCCAGATCTGGAGAACAAGGGGGTCTCCATTTACCTCTATGAAAAGGGACTGCTAGTCAGCACCAACTTTAAGCTACCAGTCAAACCTCCCCCTCCCCAGATTGGTGGGGTAACACATGACTCCATAGAGCTCACAATGACCACAACATCTGGGGAGGAGGCGTGGATCACTGGCTATCAGGTAGAGTATAAGGTTGTAGAGGGAGAAGACTGGACCACCATCCCTGTATCTGGAAAACCAGAGGTATTCAAAGTGAATGACCTTGAGCCTAGTACAGAGTATCTGTTCAGGATTGCTGAGGAGTGGAAGCTAGGGCTCAGTGAGAGCAGTGATGTGAGCCTTGCTGTGAGGACACTTCCACCAACCTGCCCTCCTGGGAAGCCAGAAGCTGTTGTGGTGGGACCACAGTCTGTGACCCTGACCTGGCAGGGTCCAAGTGCTGCTGGAGCAGGAATCAAGATCGAGGAATATAAAATAGAGTACAGAGAGGAGACGGAGGCTGAGGATGGGGAAGGAGAATGGCATGAACACAGATCAGGAAATAATAAGATGTACTGTGACATTGAAGGACTGACATGTCAGACTGTGTACAGGTTCCGAGTTTCTGTCGTATATGATGGCGGCTGGACCAGTGAGAGCAGTGACAAGAGTGGCCCAGTGAAGACCCTCTCTACTACAGAGGAAGCAACAGTCTCTGGTAAGTTGCTTTTAGTAACTAAAATCCATAAGTTTTCTCTTTACTGGAATATTTGAAATGCTGCAGGGGTTGATCAGAGGACTATCCTTGATTTCACTATCCACTCAATGAAATTCCACAGGGTCAGACTCTGAGAGATTTATTTGCTGTTTGTAAGAGTGCATCAAGTGTGGGATAGGGTTGATCAAGGCACCTCTGATCAATCAAATTCCACTCCTCCCCCTCCCAGAAGAATTCCATAAGATAACTACTAATTCAAATTATTAAATTAAGTGCTTGAAATTCTGCCTTTTTTTTTTTTGGAGGGCAACTGGGGTTAAGTAACTTGCCCAAGGTTACACGGCTAGTTTTTTGTGTGTGTGGTGGTGCTTGTAATTCTTACCATTAAAAATAATACCCATATTTCAGATGAAAAGTGACCTTTGACATGTTTTTTTTTGGAATGACAGTTTAGATTGCTTAACTTAAGAATTTCAATAAAAAGAATTAATTATCACCTCTCCTGATTCCTAGCTAAATCATATGTTCTCTCTAAGACATCTCCAAAAAGTGATTATATAAACCTCTACTACAGGTAGAGGTCACTGTTTGGAACTTGCTCTCTCAAGAGCCAGCTTTTTCATCCCATTTCGGTGAGCTCTGATCATTAAGAAATTCTTTGATGGAGCTAAAATTGACCTTCCTATAATTTACATCCATTAGGTTTAGTTGTACCCTCTGAAGTCAAGCAGAATAGATATTTTTAGTCACTTCTCCATACAGTAGCCCTTGAAATATCAAAAAGAGCTATCAAATCCCTCCTGGCCATGTCTTTTTTTCTTTTTTTTTTATTAATTTGTTTAATTTTAGTTTACAAGATTCAATTCCACAATTCCTTCAGTTTCACATTCTGTCCCCCTCCATTGCTTCCCCCCCCCCGCCCCACAGCGGCATACAGTCAAGTATAGGATCTGTAAACACTTTCACATTAGACATTAGTCATGTTATAAAGACGGATAGTATCAGATGGAATGATGGTAAAGAGGAAATAAAACCAAACAAGAAAAGGAAAAAGATCAGGTAGTTTGCTTCAATCTGGATACAAACTAAGTTCTTTCTAGTTCTTTCTCTGGATGTAGACATCTCTCTATCATGAGTCTTTTGGGATTGACTTATATCACTGCATTGCTGAAAAGAGTCCAGTCTATCAGAGTTGGTCATCACACATACATTGTGTCTGTAATTGTGTACAAATTTCTCCTGGATCTACTCTTCTCAATCAGCATCAGTTCACATAAGCCTCTCCGGAAAATATGAAGTCCATCTGCTCCTCGTTTCTTATAGCACAATAGTATTACATAATATGCATATACCACAACTTGTTCAGTCATTCCCCAATTGATGGGCACCCCCTTAATTTCCAATTCTTTGCTATCACAAAAAGAGCTGCTATAAATATTTTTGTACATATGGGTCTACCTCCCACTTCTATGATCTCTTTGGGATATAACCCTAAAAGTGGTATTGATGGGTCAAAGGGTATGAAGTTATTTATAGTCCTTTGGGCATAATTCCAGATTGCTCTCCACAAAGGTTAGATCAGTCCACAACTCCACCAGCAATGTATTAGTGTTCTAATTTGCCCACATCCTCTCCAGCATTTGTCATTTTCCTGTTTTGTCATCTTAGCCAATCTGACTGGTGAGATGTGGTACCTCAGAGTTGTTTTGATTTGCATTTCTCTAATCAATAGTGATCTAGAGCATTTCTTCATATGCTTATAGATATCTTTAATTTCTCTGAAAACTGCCTGTTCATATCCTTTGACCAGTTATCAATTGGGGAATGACTTGTATTCTTACAGATTTGACTCAATTCTCTGTATATTTTAGAAAAAAGGGCTTTATCAGAGACAAAGGTTGTAAAAATTCTTTCCCAATTTCCCACCTCCCTCTTAATCTTGGTTACATTGGCTTTGTTTGTACAGAAGATTTTCAATTTAATATACTCAAAATTATCCATTTTGCATTTTATAAATGCTCTCTAACTCTTGTTTAGTCATAAAATCTTTCCCTCTCCACAAATCTGACAGGTAAACTATTCCTTGCTTTCCGAGATTTTGCTTATAATATCAACCTTTATACCTCAATCATGCACCCATTTAGACTTGATTTTGGTATATGGTGTTAGATGATGGTCTATGCCCAGTTTCTGCCATACTATGTTCCAGTTTTCCCAGCAGTTTTTGTCAAATAGTGAGTTCTTATCCCAAAAACTGGGGTCTTTGGGTTTATCAAACAATAGATTACTGTAGTCATTGCTAAATCTCGTGTGCCTAATCTATTCCATTGATCCACTACTCTATTCCTCAGCCAGTACCAAGTAGTTTTGATGACTGCTGCTTAATTATACAGATTAATATCTGTTATAGCTAGTCCACCTTCCCTAGCATTTCTTTTCATTAATTCCCTTAATATTCTGGATCATTTGTCCTTCCAAATGAATTTTGTTACTATTTTTTCTAGCTCTATAAAGTAGTTTTTGGTAAATTGATTGGTATGGCACTAAATATATAATTTAATTTAGGTAAAATAGTCATTTTTATTATATTAGCTCGACCCAGGCATGAGCAAGTGATATTTTTCCAATTAGTTAGGTCTGACTATATTTGTGTTAAAGGTGTTTTATAGTTGTGGTCATATAGGTCCTGGGTTTGTTTTGGCAGGTAGATTCCCAAATATTTTATAATGTCTATAGTCACTTTAAATGGGATTTCTCTTTCTATCTCTTGCTGTTGAATTTCATTAGAAATATACAGGAATGCCGAGGATTTATGTGGGTTTATTTTATATCCTGCTACTTTGCCAAATTTATTTATTATCTCAAGTAGTTTTTTACTTCATTCTCTAGGATTCTCTAAGTATATCATCATATCATCTGCAAAGAGTGATAGCTTGGTCTCTGTCTAATTTGATTCCTTTGATTTCTTTTTTTTTCTCTAATTGCTACTGCTAACATTTGTAGTACCAGATTGAATAAGAGGAGTGATAGTGGACACCCTTGTTTCACCCCTGATCTTATTGGAAATGCTTCTAGCCTATCCTCCTTACATATAATACTTGCCGATGGTTTTAAATAGATGCTACCTATTTTTTTTTTAAAGCAATTGGGGTTAAGTAACTTGCTCAAGGTTACACTGCCAGGTGTTTCTGGGTGGATGCTAAGTGTCTGAGCCCAGATTTGATCCCCCAGGTCATCCCGACACTGGGGCCGGTGCTCTTACTCTCTGTGCTACCTGGCTGCCCCTACCTATTATTTTAAGGAATGCTCCATTTATTCGTATACTTTCTAGTGTTTTTAATAGGAATGGATGTTGTATTTTGTCAAAAGCCTTTTCTGCATCTATTGAGATAATCATGTGGTTTCTGCTAGCTTTATTGTTGATATGATCAATCATACTGATGGTTTTCCTAATATTAAACCATCCTTGCATTCCAGGAATAAAACCTACCTGATCAAAGTGTATTATTCTTGAGATAAGTTTCTGTAGTCTTTTACCTAATATTTTCTTTAAAATTTTTGCATCTATATTCATGAGAGAAATTGGTCTATAATTTTCTTTCTGTTTTATCTCTTCCTGATTTAGATATCAGTACCATATTTGCGTCATAAAAAGAATTTGGTAGGACTCCTTCTTCACTAATTTTCCCAAATAGTTTGTTAGAGTATTGGAATCAATTGTTCTTTAAATGTTTGAGAGAATTCACTAGTAAATCCACCTGGCCCTGGAGATTTTTTCCTAGGGAGTTCACTGATGGCTTGTTCAATTTCTTTTTCTGAGATGGGGTTATTTAAGTAATTTACTTCCTCTTCAATTAATCTGGGCAACTTGTATTTTTGTAAATATTCATTCATTTCACTAAGATTGTCAAATTTATGTGCATACAATTGGGAAAAATAATTCCTAATTATTGTTTTGATTTCCTGTTCATTGGAAGTAGATTCACCCTTTTCAGTTTTGATACTCATAATTTGGTTTTCTTCCTTTTTTATCATATTGAATAAGGGTCTATCAACTTTATTGGTTTTTTCATAAAACCAGTTCTTAGTTTTATTTATTAATTCAATAGTTTTCTTAATTTCCATTTTACTAATCCCTCCTTTGGTTTTCAATATTTCTAATTTAGCATTTAATTGGGGATTTTCAATTTGGTCTTTTTCTAGGTTTTTCAATTGTATGCCCAATTCATTGACCACACTTTTCTCTAATTTAATCACGTATGTACTCAGGGATATAAAACTTCCCCTAAGAACTGCCTTTAATGCATCCCACAAATTTTGGTATGTTGTCTCATTATTATCATTCTTTTGAATGAAATTACTGATTGTTTCTATAATTTCTTGTTTGACCCACTCATTCTCTAGGATGAAATTTTTTATTTCCAATTAGTTTTTAGTCTATCTTTCCATGGCCCTTTATTGCATATAATTTTTATTGCATCATGATCTGAGGGTGCATTTAATATTTCTGCCTTTCTGAACTGAATTGTGAGGGTTTTATGCCCAAGAACATGGCTGATTTTTGAGTATGTGCCATGAACCGCTGAGAAGAAAGTATATTCCTTTTTATCCCCATTTAGTTTTCTCCAGAGATCTATCATATCTAGCCTCTCTAAAATTCTATTCGCCTCCTTAACTTCTTTCTTGTTTATTTTGAGGTTAGATTTATCAAGTTCAGAGAGGGGGAGATTATGGTCCCCCAGTAATATAGTTTTGCTATCCATTTCTTCCTCTAATTCCCTTAACATCTCCTCTAGGAATCTGGACACTATACCACTTGGTGCATATATGTTAAATAATGATTTTGCTTTATTCTCAATGGTGCCTTTTAGCAGGATATAGTTTCCTTCCTTATCTCTTTTAATTAGATCTATTTTTGCTTTTGCTTTATTTGAGATAAGGATTGCTACCCCTGGTTTTTTCCTTTAGCGGAGGCATAATATATTCTACTCCACCCTTTTACCTTTATTCTGTGGGTATCCTTTTGTTTCAAATGTGTTTCTTGCATATTATAGGATTATGGTATTAATCCATTCTGCTATCCTCCTCTGTTTTATGGGAGAGTTCATCCCATTCACATTCACAGTAATGATAACTATCTGTCTCTTCCCCTCCATCCTATTCCCTCCCTTGCTTATGTTTTTGTTTCTTCCTTCTCCCTTCCCCTCCTTAAGGGTTTTCCTTTTGACCGCCACCTCCCTCAGTGTTTCCTCCTGGTGACCCCCCCTTCTTTATCTACCTTTTCCCCTTACTACTATTTCCCTTCCCTCTAATCCCCCGTTTTTATCCCCCCCCTTATCCTCCTAATGCCTCTAGAACACAATAGATTTTTATACTTATCAGAGTATGTTATTCCCCCTTTGACCCCAAACTAATGAGAGTAAATTTCATACAATGCTCCTCTCCCTCCCTCCTTTCCCTCTCTTTAATGAGTTTTTGTGTCTTTTCACGTTAGAATCTTAAACTTAACTGATTATGTTGATCCTTCTTTGAACCAGAACCAGTGAGAATAATGTTCAAATGATGTTCCTCTCCCTCTTTCCTTCCCCTCTACTATAGTGTGTTTTTATGCCTCTTCATATGGCATAATTTACCTTTTTCTGTCTCATCCTTTCCTCTTATCCCATTGCAGTCCCTTTGACTCCCTTAATAAGTTTTTTTCTTATCATGAGATTAGTTCATTTATACCCACACCCTCTATCTATGTATAACCCTTTTAAAGGTCATGATAATCATATAAATTTCAATATTTACAGTTACCAGCTTCTCATATAGGATGTGAATATTTTGCTCTTATTGCATCCAAAGTTATGTGCATGTGTGTGTGAGTGTGCATATGTGTATGTCTGAATGTGTGTTTTCCTTGTTTACTTTTTTATGTCTTTCTTGATTCTTATAATAGGAGATCAAATTTTCCATTGAGCTCTGGCTTTTTCATCAGGAAAGTCTGGAAGTCCCTTATTTCATTAAATGACCATCTCCTTGCCAGAAAGATTATGCTCAGTCTTGCTGGGTAGTTTATCCTGGGTTGCAGTCCTAGCTCTTTTGCCCTACGAAATATCAAATTCCAATCCCTCCAGTCTTTTAATGTAGAAGCTGCTAGGTCCTGTGTGATCCGTACTGTAGTTCCACAATATCTGAATTGTTTCTTTTTTGGCTGCTTGCAGTATTTTCTCCTTAATCTTGAAATTCTGGAATTTGGCTACTATCTTTCTTGGAGTTTTCAATTTGGGATCTCTTTCAGGGGGAGTCCGGTGAATTCTTTCGATAACTATTTTATCTTCTGATTCCAGGACTTCAGGACAGTTTTCTTTGACAATCTCTTGGAGGATGTTGTCCAGGCTGCTTTTTTCATCATGGCTTTCTGGTAGACCAATAATTCTTAAGTTATCTCTCCTGGATCTGTTCTCTAGGTCAGTTGTTATTCCAGTGAGATATTTTACACTTTCTTCCAATTTTTCAATCTTCATGTTTTATTTGATTGACTCTTGGTGCATCATAGAGTCCTGAGCTTCAATTTGACTGATTCTAATTTTTAGTGAATTATTCTCTTCAGTTAGTTTTTGAAGGTCCTTTTTTAGGGAGATATTTTCTCCAATTACTTCACTAATTTTACTTTTTAAGGATTTGTTTTCATCAGTGAGATTTTTTCCAATTTGGTCACTGCAGATTTGAATTTGTCTTCTACCTTCCTAATTTGGCCTTTAAAATCTTTCTTGAGCTCCTCCAAGAATGCTTTTTGGGATTGAGACCAGTTCATATTTCCTTCTGTGGTGTCAGGTGTGAGTATAGAGTCCATGTTATCCTCTGTATTTGATTGTTCTTGATTGCTATAATAAGCTCTAATCGATTTTCTTGCCTTCCCCTTCTTCTCAGCTTCCTTCCTTCTTGTAACTTCCTATTTCCTAATTTCTCAGGCTAGGAGCTAGGTTGTTGGCTTTGTGCGCTGTAGCCTCTGGGTGTTTAGACTGAGGCCAAGGCCAGGACTCTCAGTTTCCCTTGAGTTACGTGGATGCTCACAGAGTACTCTGTGGAGGAGGGGTGGTCTGGCCACTTCAGATTTCTGCCTCTAGGCCCCTGGGCTACTGTTCAGGCAGGCTTTTTCTGTTCATGTGAGGTAGGGCTTGTTGGGACCCCTCCCTCTCTTCTCTTCAGACACCTTGCTGCCTCAGTTACACCCCTTCTCAATGACTCCCAAGCCAGAGGCTATTTCCACTATCTCAGAATTTCACTCTGGGTGGGACACTTATCTTTGCATTCTCTAGATCAGGGAGGGGGAATCAGAGCAGCCACTTTGGCATCCTAGCCCCTGGAAAAAACAGGCAGGCAATTTCTAAACTTCCAGGTTGGGGGCTGATAGCCCCAGGAGAAGCTGCTGTCTCTGCTGGGGGCCCTGAGCCCTCTCTTACCCAGCTCCAATGGATCCTCCCGTCCTGTGGTGAGATGCCGGTGAGATTGCTGTGAATCACCCTTGGGGTGGGTGAGTCTGCCAGCTGGGGCTCCTTCTCTCTCTGCTGTAGTCTGCTCTCTAGTCCGAGCTGCTGCAGCCCCCATGTGCTCTGCACTCCCCCTGCCCAGATCCACGTGGGTGCTTTCCTAGGCTGGATTCTGCCACGCTGTGTCTCCCAGTGGATTCTGACACTCCAAAATCCATTCAGATTCACTTTTTAAAATTTAGTGAAGGAATTCATGGAGGAGCTTAGAAAAATTGCTGCTTCCGTTCCCCCATCTTGGCTCCACCCCACCCATGTATTTTTTTAAATAGTATTTTCCCCAAACATGAAAAAAAAAACAATTTTAAATATTCATTTTTAAAAATTTTGACTTCCAAATTCTATCTCTCCCCTCCCCTCTCCCTGAGACAGCAAGCAATTTGATAGATGTTATACATGTTCAATCATGCAGAACATATTTCTATTATTAGTTATGCTGCAAAAAAAATACAGACAAAAGAAAACCAAGGAAAAATGAAGAAAGTGAAAAATAGTATGCTTTGATCTTCATTCAGACTCCATTACTTCTTTCTCTGGAAGTAGATAAAACATTTTTCATCATGAATCCTTTGAAATTGTCTGGCTGAGAACAATTAAAAAAAAAACACTTCCATAATAGTCATGTTGTGAAAGAAAACAGACAAAAAGAAACTCTAGAAAAATAAAGTAAAAAAAAAAAAAGTGTGCTTTAATCTGTATTCAAACATCAGTTATTTCTCTGGGGATAGATAGCATTTTTCATCATAAGTCCTTCAGAGTTATCTTAGATTGTTGTATTGCTGAGAATAGCTAAGTCATTCACAGCTGATCATTTTACAATATTGCCGTTACTCTGCACACAGTACAAGACTCTGACCTCCAGTCATTTGGAACTGACCTGTTCAACCAGTTCCAAATATATCTAACTATACTGTCACTCATCCCATATCTTTCATCTTCTTCCCAAAGACATAATAAAAGAGTTTATCAGATGCCTTATTGAAATCCACATACACTATGCCAAATGCATTAACCTTGGGTCTACCAATCTAATGAGAGAGAGAGAGAGAGAGAGAGAGAGAGAGAGAGAGAGAGAGAGAGAGAGAGAGATAGAGAGAGAGAGCACTAATCTCACTTGCCTTGTTCTTCATAAATTCATGCTGATTGCTGCTGGGCCCTACTAGATGCTGAGAAACCCCATGAAAGGATTTTCATTCAGAAGAGAGCTTGTTACATTTGTGACTAAAGGGTGGGAGCTATAGGAAGGTTAGGAATTGTTTAAAAATCCTTTCTGGAATTCTTCTGGGAACTAACCAGCAGGCTCTTAATCTGCAGATTATCCTTTGATAAACATCCTTCCCTCCTTTGAAAATTGAGACATTGGACCATTTTTAGTGTTACAGAAAATTTTCAGGTCTTTTCAAAGATCAGCTCAGCTATTACATCTCAGTATCATGGTGAAGTTTGGTTGGGGTAAGATCTTTTATTTTTTTTAAGTTTAGAACTTTAATTTTAAATTTGACCAATAATAGCAGAAATGAATGTTCCCATATAAAGAACAGAAAGAGGAACACTATGATTTTTAAAAATTATATACAGGTTGGTTTTCTCAAAAAATATTTGACAAATTCAATTTGTAAGTTCCAAAGCTCTCCTGCTTATCTATGTCTCCCTCTGAACTGCTTTTGTTGTCTTTGATCCAGCTAGGTGGTACAGTGAATAGAGGGCTAGGCCTGGAGTCAGAGGACCTAGTTTAAATCCAGCCTCAGACACTTACTACCTGGACAAGTCCCTAAATCTCTATCTCCTCATCTGTAAAATAGGGTCAATAATAGCACCTACCCCTCAAGATTGCTGTGAGGATAAATAAGATAATATTTGTAAAGTGCTTTGCAAACTTTAAAAATTCTATAAATGCTAATTGTGATGATAATGATGTTCTTTCCTTCTTTGCGGGGGAGGGGGACATCACTACCACTGATTCCACCCTCAAAAAATTCTTTCATAACAAATAAACTTAGCTAAGCAAAACAAATCTATATGTTGGCCATGTCTGAAAATATGTCTTTTCTGCACCCACCTTTAGTCCATCACCTTTCTGTCCAGACTTGGGAAGCAGGTTTCCAACTCAGCTTTCTGCAGATGTGGTTATTCAGTATACCAGAGTTCTAAATTCTTAAAAGTTTTTGTTTTTACAATAGTGTTATTGTATACATTGTTTCCCTGAAACTGCTCACTACCCTATGTATCAGTTCTTATTAGCCTTGCCAGGTCTTTCTTAATTATACCAAGACTTCCTTGAACCTACTGAGAGCTATTTAGGTTGTCTTATATCATCTTTTCACACATCACTGGTTCAAACTCCTTTTAATTAAATTTGTTTATACCACCCAGACTGAATATTATTTCCCTGAATGGAAAAGACAGAAACAAAGTAGTTTTTGAGTTGTTTTATGTTTTCTATGGCATCTCTCTAAAAGCAATTATATTACCTCTGGGCATATAGCAGAACTGTCTTTCCCTTAATTCCTTCTCTTGCCTGGAAAATGGCTCAAAAGGCCCTTTTTCTTTTCATTAGTATTTGTCCTAGTTGCAGCCCACAGTGGGCATTAGTCTTCCTGACTCTTTGACAGTTCTGTGCTATGTATAAAAACTTATACTGTATTACATATAAAACACACATATATACATACATATGTATATATATATGTATATAAATACACACACTACATATACACACATATGTGTGTGTCTCCTCTATCAAGCCAGGCAATTTATAGGAAAGTGCTATAACAGTATCTCTTAGAATAATAGAATCTCAGAGTTTAAAGGGACCTCAGATTTCATTTAGTCCAATGACACACTGTCTGAAGCATGAATTCCTTCATCAATATCCACAAGAAATGGCCATCCAGTCTCTAACTGAAAATCTTTAATAAAGACTTCTCCTTGATCTTCCTAAATTGATCTACCCATATAATCTTCCTACTCAGTAAACTCCAGTGGCTCCCTAATGCCTCCAGGATCAAATATAAAATCCCCTGTTTTGATTTTAAAACCTTTCCTAACCTGGCTCCTCTTTCTAGTCTTTCCTTCTGCATTACTTTACTTCCTTCTGTGCCCTCTTTTGATTCAGTGACACTAGCCTCCTTGCTGTACTTTGCACAAGAAATCTCATCACCTAATCCAGATATTTTTACTGATTGTTCCCAAAACCTCCAACATTTTCTCTCTTCATCTCTGCTTCCCAGCTTCCCTGGCTTCCTTCACGTCTCAGCCAAAATTTCACCAAGGACTTGGGTCATTGTGATCATAGAATTATAAGACTGGGTATAGTCTTATATGGGCCTAGTCCATCTTATGTCCTTGGTCAAGAGCCAAGACAGATAAGAAACTTCCTGTTTTAAGGGATCTCCAGAGAAAGAAAATCTTAGTGGGTCACCAGGTCCTCAGTCAGGATTTTGGTGGAAAGAGAAAGTGTTTTTCCTTAACAAAATAACAACATTCCTGTTGCCTTCCTATGGGACCCCTACCTCCACAGGACTGATAAACACATATCATATCCAACATTCTTGGGATAGCATTCATTTGTCTTCATGAGCCAAGAGAAACAAATCTGATTCATATATTTTCTTTTAAAAAAATTAAATATATTTGGGAGAAGAGCTAAAAGTGATGAGAATCTGAGAAAAAAACAAAAAAAAAGAAAAGTTTGACATGATTTGTTTAATTTAATTTAATTTTCATTTCTTAATTTTCCTTTCCCTCTTCCCCTTCTACCATCTATTGAGAAAGCAAAAAAAAAATAAAACTTATTACAAATATGTATATTCACCTAAAACAAATTTCTACATTGTACAAGTCCAAAAAGAAAAAGAAAGAAAAGAAAATGCACTCCAATCTTCACTCAGTCCATTACTGGAGGATATTTGGAGGGTAGCATGTTTCATCATGAGTCCTTTAGAATTGTGGTTAGTCAATGTATTGATCAGTTACTAAGTCTTTCAGAGACCATTATTACTATGATATTGTTATCATATTAATTTGTTCTGGTCCTCCTCACATCACATTGCATCAATTCATACAAGTCTTTCCAGGTTTTTCAAAAAATATCCCCTTCATTTCTTACAGCAAAATTATATTCCACCAAATGATTGTACTATAATGTGTCTGTCCATTCCCCAATTGATGAGGATCTCCTCAGATTCCAATTCTTTGTAATAAAAAAAAGAGCTACTATAAATATTTTTATACTATGGGTCCTTTTCCTTTTGCTTTGATCTCTTTGGGGCTCAGGTCTAGTAGCAGTATCTCTGGGTCAAAGGTATATACAGATTAATAGCTTTGGGTGCATAGTTGAAATTGCTTTCCAAAATGGATGAACTAGTTCATAGATACACCAACAGTGCATTACTGTACCTGTCTTCCCATAGTACCTATAGCACTTTTCATTTTCCTTTTTTGTCATCTTACCCATTCTGATGAGTATGAGGTTGTACTCAGAGTTTTAATTTGCATTGCTGTGATTACTATTAATTTGGAGCACTTTCTCATGTGACTATTGATAGCTTTAATTTCTTCCTCTGAAAAGTGCCTTTTCAAATCCCTTGACTATCAATTGGGGAATGGCCCTTATTCTTGTAAATTTGACTCAGTTCTCTATATATCTTAGAAATGAGACCTTTATCATAGAAACTTGCTGCAAAGAGTCTTTTCCCAGTTTTCTGTTTTTCTCCTAATTTTAGATGTATTGGTTATTCTTGTGCAAAAACTTTAATTTTATGTCATCAAAATTGTCCATTTTGCCTCCTGTGAACCTTTCTGTCTCTTGTTTGATCATGAACTCTTCCCTCATCCATAAATCTGACAGGTAATTTCTTTCATATTCCACTAATTTGCTTATGATGTCATCTTTTATGTCTAAATTATGTGTCCATTTTGAGCTTTGTCTTGGTATATGGTGTAAGATATTGATCTATATCTAGTTTCTATGAGACTACTTTCCAGTTTTCCAACAGTTTTGTTGAATAATGGGTTCTTGTCCCAATAGTTATGATCTTTGGGTTTATCATATACTAGGTTACTGTTTTTTACCTAATATTTTCCATTGATAACTGCTTTATTTCTTACCAAATTGTTTTAATGATTACTGCTTGGTAGTAGAGTTTAAAATCTGGTGCTCTCCATTTTAAGAAATTGATACCCTAGATATTTTTGACCTTTTGCTTCTCCAGATGAATTGTTATTACTTTTTCTAGCTCTATGGAGTAATTCCCTGGTGGTTTGATTGGTACAACACTGAATAAGCAAATTAATTTAGGCCATATTTCATAAAGTGTTGGACAAAGCTTAGATTCTATTACTTCCTCTCATTCCACCATCTTGGTTCCATCCCCACATATTTTCTCACAGATCCTAGACAGGAATACATAGTAGAGCCAGTGCCTGACTTTGGTTCCCTCAGCAGCTGAATAGACAAAGGAAATGGGGAGCCACTAGAAGTAACATCAGAATTCTAACCTGGGTATTGGACTTTTGTATGGGCAGCTCAATCAGTGTTGAGATTTTAGGACCTCAGAAAAGCTTCTTTCTTTATCCCACCAGAAAAAAATCTCCCCAACTTGAATGCTAACATTTTTAAGCACTTAGAGGTTCATTCCCTTTTGGCCTTGTTTTCTATCACCTCTCAGGACCAGTAACACACTAAGACATATACCTCAGTGTTAGTGGTTCTTACTGGACTCTTTCCCAAGTACAGTTATAAGAGGGGGGACCCCTCATTTAGTCTGGATATTTCCAGCTCCCTGAATCTCATTTCCCCCTTAATCCAGCCTCTAGAATTATAGAATATTAGAGCTGGAAGGGCCTTAGATATTACCTAGCTCAAACAAGCCCCCAGACCTTTTAAATTATTATTACAATTTTTATAGCAGCATTCATTATTACTGGTCTATTATAAGTACTCATGGGACAGCCTAAGCAAAACTGTTTTGCACTTGAAGAAAATAATATGTATTTTATCTAGCTTCTTTTTATATCATCATCACTTTCTAATAACCTCTCTTACCCTACCCTAGTCTCAAAAGAGTGCATGATGACTCTGGGCAAGTCACTTAACTTGTCTGCCTCAGTTTTCTCAACTGTAAAATGGGCACAGTAATAGTTTCTAACATTCAGGGTTGCTGTGAGAATCAAATGAGATATAATTTGTAAAGTGATTAGCGCAATGCCAGGCACAAAGTAGGCACTTAATAAATGTGTGTTTCCTCCCTTTCTTCTTTCAGAATCCTCTCTTGTACAGTTAAGCATGACAAATCAACACAGAGCTTATTCTCTAAACCTTTTTCACATGAATTTCCCTCTTACACTGTTAAATAATGTCTCACTCAGAAAATGAAATGAATAAGGATGAACACAAAATGGAAGAAGTTAGTCACCAGCGAAAATAACCCACCCTTGAGATGTTTTACAGATGTATTGCTGGAAATACCAAGGTTTTTCTGAAATTTCAGGAAGGACACACTGGGAGCCTGTAATGTAATGCCAAGGAAAGGCAACTTCCCAAGGTTCAGAATACCAGCATAGGTGCTCTCCATTTTATTCAGTGACCAACCAAGAACAGAGAAGATCAAAACATGACATCATTCAAAATACAGCATTTACTAAGTGTGATTAAATAATCTCCAAGTACTACCCCACCCCAGGACCTTCCAATCATTCAATCAATTACAAAGTCCCTGTTCTAAATACTACTCCACCCCTAGGCTGTACCTTCATTTAGTCCACCACAAAGCCCCTCTTCTCAAATGGAGATTAGTTTCCAAACATAAGTAAAGTACCTTCATTTGTTCAATCACAGAGCACAAAAAGGTCAAAAGTTCCCCACCCCTGGATCACAATTGAATCTACCCCAGAATTACATCAAGTTTAAGCACAGCACTTAATACCCAAATGGAGGTCTTTTCTTCATCTTGACACAAGGCAAGTTCTCAGCAATGTTAGTTCCTGGGGAGACAAGGCTTAGCAAGGCCACAAGACACATTGCCAGTCCCTTCATTAATTCATCCTCTGTCTGTAGAACAGTCCTAGAACCCCTGAACACATTAGCAAAACCCTCTCCCAGGATTTCTGTAAACATACAACAAGAAAATCCTTCTTCAGGGCTTCTGAACCAACAGAAAGGCTCCCAGACCCCTGCAACAACAGCACTGTCCTTCACCAGTGGACAGTATTCACTCTGTCTGCAGGACAGTCTCCAGACCCCTGCAACAACAGCACTGTCCTTCACCAGTGGACAGTATTCATTCTGTCTGCAGGACAGTCTCCAGACCCTTACAACAACAGCACTGTCCCTCACCAGTGGACAGTATTCACTCTCTGTCTGCAGGACAATCTCAGGGCTTCTTAGCGAACAACCAGGTTCCAGGACTTCTTCAACAAAAGGACTGTCTTTCACCAGTGGACAAATCTGGCAAAACAACATCAAAACAGACAGACAAAGTACCAGCAAAACAGCCATGTCTCCTCAGTCCTTGGCAGCTCAGGGAGCAGGTCTCAAAAGTCCAGGGCAATTCAAAGCAGCCACCAGCAATTCTCTTAGTCTCTCTCTCTCCACGAGGTGCTGCTTCCAAAAAGATCTTCCGCCTCTCTCTAGTGTCTCTCCAAATCTACATCACCAGCTCCTCCCAGTTCAGGACTTTCTTTTCACATCAACAAGCCCATCCCACAGGTGGGATTAACAAACTCTGGGTTTTAACACAATCAATTTGAAAACCAAGCCAATACAGGGGAATCTTTAATTGCCATTACTATCACAGAGCCTTCCTTAAAAGGAAGCCCTGTACTTTCAATAACCCCTCTAGGGCCAAAAACTCAACAGCACAAATACAAGATGTGAACAGTCAAGGGGAACAAGTCAGGAGACTATAAACTCCCTATGAAGTAACAGGATGACAATAGTAACAGCAGCAACAACAACAATAATAGCACTTTGGGATTTGCAAAGTCTCATTTGAACCTTGTAAACCACCCTAAGAGGTAGGTGCTATTTTTATCCCCACTTTTTACAGATAAGCAAACAGTCTCAGAGAAGTTTTAAATGACTTGCCCAAGGTCACATAGTTGGTAAATATCTAAGGCCAGATTTGAATTCGGGTCCTCCTGAATCAATCCAAGAGCATTGGCTCTATCCACCATGTCATCTGGCAGACAAAACAGGGAAGAGTCATTGTAAACTCGGTCAGACAAGACTAGTGCCCATAACGAAGGAAGGAGGTAATAGTCCCATTTGATACCTTCCATGTGAGACCACATCAGGAGAACAGTGACGAGTGCTGGTCACCACATTCTAGGAAAGGCATTGACGCCCTGGAACAAATACAAAGGAAGATGACTAGAGCAAGGAAGAACTACAGATGAGTAGCGTGCAGTGCTGTGCTCATAAATGCTTAACAACTGGCTCCCCAAAAATACAAGACATATTTGAAAGTCTAATCTGCATCTTAACATTTTCTCCATCACTTTCTCAGGCCTAGACACCCAACAAAACAATAAATCCAACCGTGATCTGTAGCTTTTGATGATTTCTGAGGTGTAAAGTGTCAAACTGAAATTTTAATAACCAGCTCATGGGAGTCAGTATGGGTTGGCTCCAGTATACCTCTGACTGGGGACAGAGTTGGAAGTAAAGAAGAAAATAGTCTAATTGTAGGTACAGGTATAGTAGCTGAGGGATGAAAGGCCTACCCTTCTGGTCCTCACTTTGTTGGTGAGAGTAGGGGAAAGAAGTCAGGGAAGAGGATGGGAAAAGGACCTTGAGGCCCTGGGACTGTAGCCTTAGAAAAGAAGCCTACTCCCTTCCCCAATATTGGTACCCTGGAGCAAAGCCCAGCTCACCTCCTGCTAGGTAGAGTTCTGGCAAAGCCTGGCCTGAGGCATAGCACTGCTGGGATGGTTCACTATGAAGTAGGGCACAGTAACAACAGAGATGGGGAGGAAGATGAACAAAGGTTGAGGATTAGAAAGAATAGAGAAAAGTTGTTTTAGGGGTTCTTGCTAACAGAAAGTACTGAAGCAAAGAATACATTGGTCAGATGTGCTGATTTTTATTTTTTTTGTTGTTGTTTTTTCTTTTAAAATATTGTTAAGTGGGATGGCTTTCCAGAAAAGGGAAGGGGAAGAAAGACAAGGGAGATACTGGGAGAAATTATGGTAACATTAAAAAAAAAAAACAGACGATATCAATAAATATTTTAGATTTTTTTTTAGAAACATAAATACATAGAATATTTAGAAAAAAAAGAAAGAAAATGTCTCCAGACCCTAAGACAGGATCTTTGAGAGACAACAGGTAACCAAGTTAAGCTAGGGGCCCAAACTTGGGCACTCACTTGAAGAATAAAGTGATCACTTTAATATTTATCTCATTTCTAACTTCAATTCAGTCTGTGAAAGGAGGTTATTCATATGTCTTTCTTCTTTCCAGGTGGGCCTGGACCTGGCAGGTACTCTGAGGACATAAGAATTGTCCTTTTGGGGAGGACTGGGTCTGGAAAAAGTGCAACAGGAAATACTATCCTTGGCTGGAATGCATTTAAATCTGAATTATCCCCAGTTTCAGTAACCAAGTTATGCAAAAAAGCAAGCAGCATGAGGAATAACAGGATATTTTCAGTGGTTGACACACCTGGTGTTTTTGATACAAACAACAACATCAAAGAAACCATAAAAGAACTTGCTAAATGCCTGGCGGTGTCCTCCCCAGGGCCTCATGCATTCGTTCTTGTAATACCTTTAGGCTGCTTCACTGAAGTAGAGAAGGTAACCATTCAACTCATTCAAAAACTTTTCGGAAATGATGCACTGAAACACACTATCTTATTATTCACTAAAAAAGATGGGCTAAAGGGGGAGAGCATAGATGATTTTGTACAGAAATATGATGATCAGGACTTTGTGAAGCTGATAAAAAGATGTGGGAGACGGTACTGTGCTTTCAACAATGATGCAACAGGGGAAGAGAAGGAAATCCAGGTAAGGCAGTTCATAGCGATGGTCAACCACATGATGAGTAACAATGGAGGCTCCTACTACAGCAATGAAATCTACATTCAGATTGAAAGAATGTACCAAGAAGAAAGCAAAAATAAGGACAATTTCTTTAAAAGGCTGATTTGGCGAATTATCAATTTTTTCAGATGGCTTTGGGAAGAAATTTGTGCTTTAATCCTGACATTTCGAGAAAAGCTTCATAAAGCTATTAAGAGTCATAGTTTTCTTCAGTATAGTAGTTTTTGCCAGTGATGGAAACACTGAATAATTAATATTTTCTAAAACCAAAACCACTTTCTGCCTCCTATCTCAGTAAAAGGAATCTCTTTACAAAGGCAGATTGCGACCTTTTAAAAGTCTCTTAGCAAGCAGTCATTCTGAGTTCCTATCTACTCTAGCCTGCCTTCCCTATCCCACAAACAAACTAAAAGATCAAACCCAAATTGCCTTGTGGTCAGCTTCCTAAGGATAAGTGTCTCTTAACTTAACAAAAGCTAGTCTTTGGATAAGAGATACATTATCTGTGATGGAGCCTGTACTCCAAGTGTTTCCATCCTGGTAGGAATTGTCAGAACTTGTACTCCCTTTACAAGGCTTTTGAGAACTTAGGTCATCTCCATGTTAGGATGAGGTACCACAATAGGAAATGCAGAAATATGTGTCTACAAACCAGGCTCTGAGCATGACCAGAAATACTCAGGGACACAAGTAGTGGGCAAGGCATTGGGAGCCCGAGAGAGCTTTCATTTGAGAATTACTGAGGGTGGTCATAAAATTTCAAGTTTGTCAGAAAGCCCCAAAGAAGGAACCTTGGAAGCCCTAGGAAGCAGCAGTGGGTAGCAACCATTATCCTGTTCCAGTGCTCAGACATGGACAACCCAGATGCTGAGGTCCCTAACACCTATACAGGTATTAACATTTCAGATAGAGGCTCAAAGATCCAGGGTGTGCGGTTCATCATGGTTAATGTAGATCGGCACAAAAACTCAAGGGAACTAGGATAAGACTAATCTACTTGATCCAAAAGTGTAGTGGGGCACATAGCCTGGGCCTAGCACAAAGTCCTAATTCAGGAACTAAAACTGGAGATGAGTAAATCAAAGAAGACACTGACAAGTATAAAAAATTATTGTAGATCTAGAGATCCTCCAGAGGTACGATCAAGTAACCCTATAATACTGCAAGCAGAGAATCAAATTTAAAAAAAAAAAAGAATTTTCAGCAAGAACTATGTGAATACCTAGAAGAAATAAAGCAAGATATCAAAAATAATAATAA